>NC_056743.1:255127688-255385188 GCF_019279795.1 Protopterus annectens
AATAGTCTTTTTATGAATAAGGATAGCAAGATACAAGCAGAGAAAATGGTTTTAGTCCTTTTAGTTTTATACACAGGTCAGGCATATTTTTATCAACCAAAGGAGAAGTTGTGGGCAGCAATTAATAAAGAGTTGAAGGATGTTAACTCAGAGGGGAAGAGGGCATGAGTAAAGTGGCATAAGTTGATCCTTCCAATAGAACAAGGTGGGTTTGGAATTAACTGATTTGAAGGGGGTATTTCAGATACACAGTTAAGGCTCCTATACATAACACAAGCAGAAAGCTGTAACTCAAGGTGGAAAGGGATTATGATGAAAGAGGGATGAAGCTCAAGACTGAGAGTTTGGATGCAGATCCTTAAGGAAAATAACAGTAAATATACAGAATATTATATTATATTCATAAAGTAACAGAAAGTGTTCCAAGAACTAAGCCAACATGGGGATGGGGAAAGGAGATTTTGGCAGTAGAGATGACAGCAATTAGGGGTACAGACAATAGGCAAGAGGGGGCTGGAATTTACTGGAGAAAACTGGCAAAAGACCAAGGTATTGGGAGCAAATAGAGAGGGAAATGTAAGAGAATGGGAAGAGGCCAAGAATTAATTTGGACTGCAGGCTAGAGATTGCCTTCCTGATCAAGGATTCATATTACATAGGCAAAGACAAAGAAATAGGGGGATCCTAAGGAAAAGACCACCACTGGTAGAGTTTTAGTAGAATCTAGAGCAGAAGCTGCTGTCAAAAAGGGTAATTAGTAGGGCATATAAAATATTGCACGATAACTATAGGAATCAGTCAGAGAAGGTTAGAAAGGACTGGGAGGAGCGATTGTATAAGCAATTTTGAAGTAACAATTGGGGGATATATCTATGGCTCCCAAATATGCAACAAAGTCTACAAGATTTAGGATCTTTACTTGGAAGTGTTTGCATAGGTATTTTCATAACTCAAGCAGACTCCAAAGAATTTTTCCTCAGGTAGATCGCAAATGCTGGAACTGTGACAGGGAAGAAGGAGGCAGCTGGGAACACTTTTTTGGCATTATAATGAGTTGGCAGACTTTAAACATTCCCTGTAAACTACTCTGTTAGAAATACTGGGCAAGCAAATTGTGCAAGTAAGGAAATAATTTTTTGAGCTATGATACAGAATTGGAATTTTCTAGACATTGTAAGGCTTTGCTGAGTTTAATTGTGATGACTGCCAAAAAAGCAATTACTAGAAAATGGAAATCAGTGTCTAAACCAACTGCCATAGAAGTAGTGAATATAATAACATTGATGAAACAACTGGAAGTGGGATCTTTAGAAAAGGGTAGGAGCAAATCACACCGAAAAAAAAGCAATTGTCGGAACAGTACATAGAGAGTAATGTTTTGGAGAAGGAATGAGGTTTAAGGGAAGGCAGGAAATGAAAGAGTTTTGTAGTGTTTGACAATGACTGGACAGATTATCAGTGATATAACATTTACAACTGAAAATATGTCAGTATGGTTTGTTTTAGTTTACATAAATATATAATTGCCTATGTCATAAGTGATAATTTAATAAATATGTTTCTTATTTAAAAGAAAAAAATGTGTGTGTGTGTGTGTGTGTGTGTGTGTGTGTGTGTGTGTGTGTGTGTGTGTGTGTGTGTGTGTGTGTGTGTGTGTGTGTCACTAAAACCTTTGCACTCAAGTGCAAAATTGCCCAGCCAATTTCAGTGGTTGGGTTTTTAAGTGTGAAGTGGTAGTCTTACATGCTCAAGTATATTTCTCTGAAATTTTTAGTAAGAATTGTCAAAGGAATGTTTGTGATATTGCCTCCAACATGTAAGCCCTAGTAATGGCTTGCACATTAATTTCTCTATCATAGACTAAGTTGCCTTACATTTGATTTATGTAACTGACAGATGATTTTTCTTCATGATGACAAATACAGTATATCCAGATTTGATCAGTTTTATGTTGATATTATATGAGAAACAAAAATAATATATATTTCTTCAGGAAAGGGAATTTCATCTGTCATTAGAAAGATGCTATTATCCAAAAATTCCTGTGTTGACAAAGGCAACAGCATTACAGAAAACTTCAGCAACAATCGACATTTAATTTCTCAAGAATAGAATGACAGTCTTAAAAGCATTAGCATCAGAGAGATTATTTTTCATTTTATTCATTTATTGGTTTGCCAGGGTAGTGGGTTGATCCCAAGGAACTGTCAGATTTGGAAGGTGAGCACTCATTTACCCGTTTAAACTAAGTGCTTTCTTAGTTAGATGCCACACTTGAACAGATCCCCAGGGCCTTAATGCTTTATTTTTAACATTTTTCATTGTATTTCCACCTTAGCAATTACTATAGCTATGGTTTTCAGCCTATTTAGGTGTTCACTTGTAGATTTAACACATGTTCATTAATATTGTGATATGTTTTTTACACACAAACCTTATGAATTATTTATTTGGTACGAAAGCTATCTTTGTTAATAGTGTTTCAGTTTCTAAGTTACTAATATTTATTCTGATAGATGTCTAGTGGTAGATCTTTTTGATAGTTAATTAGTTAGTCATTTTGTTAGTGAGTTGGTTTCTTAATTAATAAAGTTTGGATTTGTAGGTTAGCCTTAATAAAGTGCTCTTATATTATATATTTTAATTTGTGTCTAGCTTTTTAGTTTCATTTCTAAGGTAGCACAGTCTCAGTTTACACTATGGTGTTAAGGGGGAAGGGGGACTTTGTTAAAATAATGAGTTTAATGCTTTTATTGCTTTTAGCAGAACCACCCTCTGTAATCACTCCCTTGCTCCAAATAACCCGATTATATATAAATAATGAATGTCTTTAATGCTTTTCATTATACTCAACTAGGATCGCTTGTTTGTGTGTTTCAATAAAGGATATTACATTTTTAACTCAACCATGGATTACCTACTATTTTATTATTTTTTAGTACATATTTTAAAGGTCGAGTTTTATTACTGAACTAGATGCATAAATCTCATTTCGATCAGGATCGAACACAAGAATGGTTAAGGAAAGGTGAATTTAAACCAACACACAAGAGGTTAATATTGACGTCCCAAGATTGTGGGCTATGTATACATTGGTTTACAAAGTCCATTGAACATGTGGGAGAAACAGGTAAATGTAGGTTGTGTAAAAGCAAATTGGAAACATTGTGATATACTAATGGCAGAAGGACTGTATACTGAAAGGCATAATAATGTGCGAGACTGTTGCATTAGGGATTATGCAAATATTATAATACTGAAGTAACTGAAAAGCACTGGAAACATGAGCCACAAAGCATTATAGAAAATTATGAAGTTTATATCACATGAGATCACCATTACCAACGGTTCAAAAAATAAATGTGAGAAAACCAGATATAGTATTTCATGAATAGAAGACAAAAGTAGCATTGATCATTGAAATTGCTACACCTAGTGACTACAGTGTCTCATGTACAGAGGCACGAAGTAAAAAAATACCAGGATTTGGAGGTGAAAATCAGGGCAATATGGAAGAAGGAAATCCAGACAGTTCAAATAATAGTAGTAGGAGCAATGGGTCTTATAAGAAAGAATTTACAATTATACTTGGATATGTTACCAGTACACATAACTCCATATGAATTGCTGAAGGAGTCATTACTGGGAACATTGTGGATGCTACGAAGAGCACTTCTGGCTAACATCAAAGATTGGAATACTACTAATTTCATAAACTTTAATAATAATGTAGAAATTAAAAAGACATTATACTTGAGTACTTATTGGCCACTTGAGACAGACTGCACCCCCATCTGCCATATTTACACACGTCTTTGAAACCGTCACTGATGAGTAGCTATTTGGAAAGTATCTGGCCTCATTGCACAAATAATTTATTGCTGACTCACTGCTCATTTCACAAACATGCTGTCTGTTATAGTATCGGTGTTTTGCATGTAATCAATCTCAAAAAATATTTTTCACATCAAGAAACACAGCCAGCGAACCCATTGATAGCTGGAGATGAAAAGAAGTGAAATGGCCAATATCTGTCTGATACTCACCTGCATTTTATTTTTATTTAATAGCAATCCCTTCTTCTTTTTTACTACTTTGTACTTAAAACTATGCAGCTGAGTTGTCACATTTCCCACTACTTGCTATCAGTTATGATTTATTAATTGGTGATTATAGATTCACAATGTTGCAGTTACAGAAGAATGCAGAAAGGTTCATTTTCCAGACCACTGCTGTTTCAGCATAATAGGCAAGTCATCCAGAAGGAATGTGGCACTTGTACAGTTGACATAATCTGTGGCTGTATCATCGTTTCTTTTTTTTTTCAGTTTGTAACCAATACATAGCAAATCCCTGACCAATGGTGCAATGTTAAACAGTGACAACAATCCCTGCTGTTGATTTAACACTTTCAAAAATGAGACTTTGAGCTGCTTAAACTGCAACTTTAATTATTTAATTTATTATGCAACTGTAGGGCAGCCACGGTGGTGTAGAGGTTAGCTTTGCCACCTCACAGTGAGAGGTTCTCTGGTTCGATCCTCGGCTGGAGTGCCTTCTGTGCGGAGTCTGCATGTCCTCCCTGTGGTCATCTGGGTTTCCTCCAGATGCTCCGGTTTCTTCCCACATCCCAAAGACATGCTGTAGGTGGATTGGACACTCTAAACTGGCCCTAGGCGTGAGTGCGTGTGTCTGCCTTCTGTGGAAGGATGGGTGTCCGGCTGGCAACTCAACACTGTAAACCTCCACTGCCAATCATGAGTGGACAGGTGATCCGCTGTGGCGAGCCCTAACTGGGAAAAGCCGAAAGAAGAAGAAGGTGCATAACATATTGCAAGGAGTGAACATCACACCCTCCATGCTACAAAATTTCTGCTTGGTTTGTTTTTGACCCAGTATAGGTTGCATACTGTGTTTTCTCAGACTTCGAGGGATACCACAGATTTTTCTTTTTGCACTTGTATGTCAGACACTGATCACCTCTTAGCAGTCTGTACTGTAGGATACAGAGTATAGTGACAGGGTTTGAGTCAGTCCATGTAGGACATGTTTAGACCCCGTATTCTTTTAGTAAAGTATCTCAGTGGGCAATTCAGTTGTTGCATGTGTCTAGACAGACACATGCCAAAGTTGGCATTATGTTCAATTATTGGCCTAATGATGGCTGAGTAAGGAAGGAGAGTGACATCCCTACATCCCTTTGTTTATAAGCTGTGCAGTATAGAAGGACTTTCTTAGAGTTGACACATGTAGGTCAAAATTTAGGTCACTGTCCACAAAGGTTCTCAAATGCCACACATTTGGGTCAAGTCTTAGGGTTTTATTGTCAGTAGGATCAAAAAATACATTTTAAGCAAGTTCAGTTTAAGATGTGTATAAGGAGGCATCTTACAAGCACTTGTTTAATATTGTTCCTGTTTCTGTACTCCTATGTAAAATAAAACAAAGAATAAAATAGGTTGCAATGAAAGTACTTTGTGTTACAATGAATATATTGTAGAGGATTTACAAAATCCTAAATACAAGACAAGTTATGCAGACAATGTAAAGAATACTAGGTAAAATACAGGGATCAAATTCAAGGTACAGTACAAGCATAATTATCAAGGAGAAGACAAAAGTTACTTTAAATCTCAATTAAAATCACAGTTTGTAATAGAGAGAACATTTTGTAATGAATCTTCAGTCGACATTAAGTTAGTCACTGAACTAAGTTAGTAAACCTTAAATGAGATATTTGGGCCTGAAGACATTAAATAGATGGTAGGACAGCATGCTACTTCCAAATGGAAAACAGATTTATCAAAAATAATCCTACATCTGAATTTGTAGAGAACACTCAGGGTTAAGCTACAAAAGTTTAAAGCTTATAAGTATAAGAAGTATATGATTATGCAGGCTAAAACTAAGTCATAGGATTATACATGCAGAAGTAGGACTACCAAAAAGTGAATGACCTATAAGAGAAATGGAATGCTTAAAGATAAAAATCATATTTATTTAGGAGAAGAAAGCAGGAGAATGTTGCTGTTCCTTTGAGGCATGCAAAAAGTTTACTGTGAATTCAGGTAAACTATTGAAGATTCTGTTGTGAAATGGGAGAGCATCCCAAACCTTGGAATCCAAAACAGAAAAAGCAGGATCAAAAGATACAAAGGTACTGACTGATCAGTCTTGCACCAGGGTACCATCAGCATGGGTACAAAAGAAATATCATATTTTTGGAAGTAACCTACAGACTAACTCAGAGCAAGTGTCAAACTTAAGTTTTTTTAATTAGGCTTAATAAAAGAAGGTCTAAACTTTCTCTTACTGGGAGCTAATTAACATAAGTGAAGACGGTACAACAATGTTCATATTTGTTTTCCAAAAACAGTCCAATCTTGCCACAGGTTAGCGCTTGAGCCGAATAAAAAGAATATAATCAAAAAATACTGTAACAGCCAAGCATGAGCAGGTACAAACCCTTGTTGTGTCAAATCAAATGAAATAGAGTCCAGGCATATAAAATAGAAGTATTTAATCCACAATCAACGAACAGAAAGATAAGCGCTTTCGCAGTAGTGCTTCTTCAGATCTATGACAAACTCTTCTAGTGCTTTGACCATATATACTGATCTCAATCAATGTTTAACAAATTAAACAATTAGTAAAAAATTCCACAGAATTTAAAAAGACAGGAACTGTTACAATAAAAATGTGTAAGAACAAAGCTAAAATACAAAGGTACAAATCTATATTATGTTCAAAAAGCATGTATAAAAGCAAGTATAAAAAGTATATATATAAAAAGCGTGCTCTTATTGAATAAAAACTGTATATAATATAATATAATAAGCAGAAGTGAATTAAGTTAGATGACATTGAGTTCATTTGATATTCCTTCTTTGCCTCAATTTTGGTCTGATTGAGGCCCTTTCGTTTAAACCACACCCTTTATCTGCTTTTAATAATATGATCCATTCTGTTTCTTTGCCCTCTGTATAAACTTTGATGTCTCCACCTCTTGGGTTAGGGGTAATCACCTCCAGTACTTTGAATGAAAATACATGTTGTGTATTATTCATCATGACATGTTTAGCTAAAGCATTATGTATTGTGCCCCTTTTCATATGGTAAACATGTTCCCTCATTCGATCTCTAAGTGGGCGGTTAGTCTTCCCAACATAGAATGAGGAGCATGACTGACAAATAGCTAGATAGACAACATGTTGTGTCATACAATTAGCCTCAGCAGATATACAAAAACATTTCTGTAAGTCTGGATGGAAAAAATGAGGTGTGCTATCTATAAAGGAACAAAAATTGCAATGCCCACAGGGCTTAGTGCATCCATCTTTCCTATCTCTAAAGCTAGGTGTAGGGTAACAGAGCTTCCTTTTTAAATTGTTTTTGTTCCTATATAGGAACCCAGGTTGATCACCAACTATTAGTTTAAGGTCATCATCCACATGTAGGATTTCCCAATGTTTCCTAATAACTTCTTTGAGTTCTAGATGGTCAGATGAAAAATATGTAGAGAATTTAACATGTTGTGAACGTTCAATGTGCCTATCTGGGGCTGTTATAGGTTCATGCGGTCCAAAGTAGGGTTCACCCTTGGTATACCTTAGTTCGTGTATATCATTCAAGTGTGTGTTTATTTCTATGTTGCCATAGCCCCTTTTTAATAACCTGTCCTTTAGACCATTTAGTTCAACTTCGAAGCCATCATCTAAAGGATTCAACCTGGAGGCTCTGATGGCTTGGCCTCTCATAATATTCCTGAAGACATGGGGTGGGTGCATACTAGATCTAAGCAGTAGAGTATTACTGTGGCAACTCTTCCTATATACACCTGTATTTAATAGGTTATTTTGGAGTCTTTCAATATACAAGTCTAAGAACTCAATTCTATACAATGAATATTTCATGGTAAATTTAAGACAAGTTGTCAGGTTGTTCATAATAGTGTACATATTATAGAGTTGATCTAATGAGCCTTTCCACAAAACAAATAAATCATCAACAAAACGTTGATAGAAAATGACATGCTGTTTAAATATCTCTTCACAAAATAAAATGTGTTCCTCCCAGTATGCCAGAAACATGTTGGCGTAGCTATTGGCACATGGTGTGCCCATAGCTACGCCATCCTTTTGTTTTGATAAATCTGTTTTCCATTTGGAAGTAGCATGCTGTCCTACCATCTATTTAATGTCTTCAGGCCCAAATATCTCATTTAAGGTTTACTAACTTAGTTCAGTGACTAACTTAATGTCGACTGAAGATTCATTACAAAATGTTCTCTCTATTACAAACTGTGATTTTAATTGAGATTTAAAGTAACTTTTTGTCTTCTCCTTGATAATTATGCTTGTACTGTACCTTGAATTTGATCCCTGTATTTTACCTAGTATTCTTTACATTGTCTGCATAACTTGTCTTGTATTTAGGATTTTGTAAATCCTCTACAATATATTCATTGTAACACAAAGTACTTTCATTGCAACCTATTTTATTCTTTGTTTTATTTTACATAGGAGTACAGAAACAGGAACAATATTAAACAAGTGCTTGTAAGATGCCTCCTTATACACATCTTAAACTGAACTTGCTTAAAATGTATTTTTTGATCCTACTGACAATAAAACCCTAAGACTTGACCATTGCAGGTTATGAACATTTTTACTTGTTGCACTGGCAAGGAGAGGGAAATTAAATTCCTGCTGTGGCTGTAGTACTGCCTTCCCATTGGCTAAGCAAGCCCTGGGGGTGGACTAAGGAGAGATGCAGACTATATTCCTGCTCTAGTCTTCTTCCTTCTTAATAGCTTTGCAAGCCCTAGGGACAAGGTGGGGGAGATTATATTCCCAATGTCCAATGTCTGTGCTAGCCAGTGTGTGTGTGTGTGTGTGTGTGTGTGTGTGTGTGTGTGTGTGGGGGTGATAATAACCTGAAATTTTTTTTTTTTTTTTTTACAGTCAAAGAGTGTTTACCTACTTTTGTTTTTGAGCTGGTTAACGTAAGTGATCATAGATTCAGCAGGGCCAAGGTGAAGATCAAGTAATTTAAAGATGAGTAGTAGTTCAGTGGTATGCTGCTGACGGGAGAGAGGTGCATTCAAGAAAAATGTGAAGTTTGTCTGTCAGTAGGCCTAAAAGCATTTTTTTTGTTGGCCCAATTAAGTAGAAGTTTGTCTGTCAGTGGGCTTAAAATAATTTTTTTTGTTGGTCCAATTAAGTACATGCCAAGAAAGGAGTTTGGAGAGGTTGTGAAGAAGGTCAGCTTTAAAACTATCAGTGAATGATGCTAACTGCATTAGGGCTAAATCAACTGCATGCAGGAACATTTTGTTCAGGTGGATGTATGATGCCAAAGAGCTTATAAACAAAAAGAACAGGCAGTCCCAAGACAGATAATTGAAGAACACCGAAGCAGTGGGTAATGGGTGAGGAAAGATTTGAAATTAACTTTATGCCAAAATATCTATTGGAAAATACAATTTAAACCAGTTAGTAGCATTGTTAGAAAATTGGACAAAGTGCAGGGAGCTGAAGAAGAAATTAAGGTTGGCAATCAAACTTTTTTTGTAAAAACAGTGAAGAGCCAGAAATCAGAACATTGCCCATGGCAGTTAGAAATGAATCTTTTAGAGAAAATATTGTAGTATGGGTACTTCTCCCCAAAGTAAGACCATGTTAATATCCGAAAGTATTATGTCAGAGGTTTAAATATTCGTTGTCTTATCAATTTATTCTATTTGTTAACTGGGATGGTCTGACAGGGTAGACAAGCTGCCCCTTTTCAGCAAAGGCCTCACTGCATATCTTTTTAATCTATGCAACTGTTTTTTAGTCTCCTTTTTGTTGTCTGCTAGAGTTGAACATCTGTTACTGTTTGTGACCTTTGGAGCTTGTAGTGAAATATTTTGTCTAGAGAGGCCTAGCTGTTTCTTTGTGGGAGAGAGAATAAGTCTGGTTTGATCCAGCTAGAAGGATTCCTGCAAAACTGTGTTATTTTGATTGGATAATTTGGCTGGTTTCTATTTCTCTGCATTTAATAGCCAGTGTTTAAACTGGTTTGTACTTGTTTGCTCAAGCTGTTCAAAGCTGCAGTGAGAGAGGCCTTCTGCCATTTGCTCTGCTTTGTTGGATATGCTTTTACTTAACTTCCTAAGCCCTCTCCATACTCTGCTTACTGAATCTCAGCTTATCCTCTGCTTACTGAATCTTAATATCAGACTATTTATGTAACTTCCAAAGCTCTTCCTATACTCTCTCTCTGAACCTTTAGTTTTTTGCAAACTTAAAGTATAAAAAAAAAAAATTCTTACCATATATTTACTGTTATCATCCTTTTGTTTTTATAGTTTGATTTTTAAATTTTGTCAACAATTGTATGTATATATATATATATATATATATATATATATATATATATATTTTTTTTTTTACTTCTTGAATATCGTATATGTTAAGATTTGTACATTTTGGAGCTTTTCTCCCCAGCCCTCCGCTGAAAAAGGGCTATTAGCTCAGTCGGACACTCCTGGTCAGCAAATGTAAAATAAATAAAATAATAAATAAATAAAGATAAGTGCTTATTTTCAACTATTTTCTGCACTTCTGTTTTACTGCATATCTACTTAATATGTGCAACAGTTTTTTTTTACAAGCCACCCACCCGCACAGCTGCTGGCGTGGTCCTAAAGCTTGGTGGCTTTGAGTTGCCCGCCTCTACTATAAAGTTGATACTGGACACTCCCCACAGTCACATTACATCAATTCATTCTACTGAGAACTTTGTAAAGACCCACCCCTTTAGCTTCTCAACATTGAATTATCTTATTATCCTCACTTTTTACTAAAAACCTTTTCCTTCTTCATTTTGCTGCTTGTGCTTAGGAGTTCAACTGTATTTAGTTTGCCATATTTATTACTGCTTGTTGGTAGTTTCATTAAATTGATGACAGTAGTCTACTGAATTGCTGCTTTATTTGTGCTGTCTGTTACTGTTGTGATTGTGCAAAACTGTTTTAAAGCAATCTAGTGCTTAACTATATTTCATTGCTATCTACTTCAATTCATTGCTGTTTAATTGCATTTTACTGCATTTCATTGCTGTTTAATTGTATTTTTTTCATACTGCGAGTTCTGTTCTTTTGACTGTAAGTGATTAATTTGTGCTTCGTTGTGAGTTTTTTTTACTGTGTCCTTAATCTTAAAATTGAGTAGCATAGTCTAGGTACAGGTTTGCTGCATTCAGAGGTTCAACTGCATGTTTTTATCTCTTTTAGAGGTATTCCGGCTTCAAAGTTTTAGTAGCACTTGTGTTATCATCTAGTAGTACTACTCTTAGACCTTCATCCCTTTATCCTCTTAACTCTTTCAGTTTGTGGCAAATATGGATGGACAATGTCCTACATTTTCTCCTGCCAGTCTGGTTGATATTGGCATTATGAGGTAGTGTAGCAACTGCCTCATTTAAACGAACAACCCTCTACTACTACCACCTAGGAACACAATTTGTGAGAGATGCAATTATAAAATGAAACAGCCCTTGCAAGTACGGCAACAGTGCAGTTGTCGTACTTGCAAGGGCTGATTCATTTTGTATCAGTTGGATTCCCTTGCTGTTGGTCTCTGGTATGCTGCACATCTATGTCTGTGCTGGATTTTGTACCTCATTGGAATTTGGTGCTTTCCAGCTACCTTTATGCAGGTTCTTCTAATTCTACACCTGTGGATTATCAGGAATCTTGTGTGCTGCAGTTGGGGTGTTTTGAACTATAAGAGCAGTTTTTAAATGGTTTCCACTATATTGCGGATTTGTCCCATATCACGCATGCTTACTGCTGAGTTTTCTCAGACCTAAATGCTTCAGGACTTTTTATTTTCACTAGAATTCAGTTTATTGGGCTCAGCTTTCAGTTTGGAGTCTTTACTTCAACGAAGGTGCAATTAGAAGCATTTTTGGATCTCTTGATTTACCTCAGAATTTTTTGGACTTTGGGGGCACTTTTGTATGCCATTCTTGTCGGATCATTACTATTCAGAAAAAGATTATTCCATCAACCCAGTATTGGACCATTGTTTTTACGGCACATTCCGGTTTGGGACTTATGACACAGGAAACTTTTTGCTTTTTCTGTACAGGTTTGGGCCTTTTTAGGGCAACTCAGTTAGCAGAGTGGTTCTGTTTGTGCAACTCAATAACATTGTCAGCCATTTTTGCTGTGTTGTGGTTTATACATGAACAAGTGATATATGCAGAAGGGATACAGATTAGGTTGCGAGCAGGCAGGAACACATTTTGAGATCATAGTCTCATTCCGTTACAGACATTATTATTTTCATATCTGTTTAACGCATTTATTTATCTCATTTATTGCTTATACAAGTGGCTCAGCTATCGGCTTGGACTTTTTGTCTCAACAATGGCACCATTAGAAGCGTTTTGGATCTCTTGGGTCACTTCAGCACAATTTTTGATTTTGGGGCATTTCTGTACCCATTCCTGGTTGGATTATTACAACTCACAAATAGACTGTTATTGACCTATGGTTGGACTATTGTGTTTATGGCACTTTCTGGTTTGGGACTTATGTTACAGGAAAGTTTTTTATTTTTCTTTATAGGTTTGGGCCCTTATTTAAGGGCAACTTAATTAGTAGAGTGGTTCTGTTTGTGGAACTCAGTAGTGTTGTCAGTTATTATTGCTGTATTGAAATTCATATATGTACAAGTTATGTGTGAACAGGACATATATTGGGTTGCCAGTATGCTGTAACACGTTTTGATGCCACAGTCTCATCCAGTTATATATACATATTATTTTTTCATTATATTTTTGTTTAATAACAAATTTATTTATTGTATATACAAGTGGCCAGAATACAACCAGTGTGATCACACGGCGGTTGGGACCTACGCAGGTTATTATTTTGGCCCGTTGTGAATTGAAAAATAGCAACATCATTTTCCTTTCTAGGATTTTGGGCCGACAAGATTAACATCTAATATTTTGGACATTTAAAAATTGTTTATATTTGGTCCATTCAGTTGTTTTTTAGTTTGGAAATTAATTTTTTTTCATTCGTACAGGGTCCCCAGTGTCAATATTATTATTGCTGTTTTTTGGCAGTTATATCATATCTTATTGCAGTATTGGTACATATTCTACTTCTGGTATTATGGTAGTTGCAATCTAATATATGTGATTACACGGTCAACAAGATTGTATTCAGGGTACCATTATTATTAGGGGGTTTGTTTAGTCATTTTCATATTCATACAAGGGATTCATTGCATGGGTTCAGATATAGTTGTGAGTTTAATGTGGTGTTATACATCTACGGTCTTTGTAGTAAGCCTGACACTATTTAATTTATGTTTAATTATGAGTTTATACAGGGGAATGTAGCATTGCGTATAAGTGTTTTCCTGACACACAGATATATAGGATCAAGGAGAAGTCAAGCAAGGGCTATTATTGTTCATACCTGATAACTTGTTTTTGCTTGTGGTTAACTAAATCAAGAAATGATGTAAATATTCTATCGGAGACAGGAAACAAACGTAGCATTGTTGTTGAATTTTTGTTTTTCATATTTGGGCACTTGTTCAGGTGATATGCTCCGGCTACCATTATTCCCTTGAATTCGGCTATAGGGCAATAATAGTGTTGGACGGTCTACACATACCAGTAGATTATGTTGATATTTGGCATATCGGGACTATCTTTTTGTATATATATTTGAGCTCATTCAATTCTTCCCTATTGGGACCATATACCATCATTTTTTGGTGCTAACTGTGTTTAAATAGGATTGGAGTCACACATATATATATTTTGCAACTCATAATTGACTAGCTAATCACCAAATGGATTTGACTAAGATCCTACATGGATTATCAGCAGACAGGGTTGACCTGGGTATTTTTGGTTTGGGGTCTACTAACAACATGAATACTGGGTTGGACCCGTTGGAACCCGAGAATATGTGCATTTCCCATTTTCAAAAACTGACTAAATGTATGAGGTCTTTATGGACCGATATGTGGCATCTTAAACTTTTCAAGGCTTATCAAGCCAAGGAAATCTCATCGAGAGGCCTTTGGGTGCGTACCCAACCTTTAGTAGCGAATATAGATACAGAATTGACCGAACAATGGGCTATAGCCCAATAAAAAGCCTATATGGGGTTCGTTAAGGTTTTGGCCACCTATTATGATTGCTCTATTGATATGGGTATACCTGAGGTAGCCAAGATGTGTGAGGAAACAAAGAAATTTGAAGGTCAACCTTCTTATACTACATGTTTAAACAAATTGAGTCAAGAATTACTCAATTTAGAACACCAACTCAAGGAGAGAAAAATCCATACATTTCAAGGAGATATGGGGGATTATGATGGGGGAAATCCCTTTAGTACAAATAAACATGTTAAATTTGAGAATGGGAATAAGAAAATCCTCAAACGTAAATAGCCTAGGTCCATTCTTAAGAAATCCACATCATCTCATAATAGGACATCTGGGGATGATTCATCTTCAGTTACAGACCTAGATATACAGCACACCACAGATTCTCCTGTGTCACAATGCAGTAACTCACTAAACCCTTTAGGGGCAGGACAAGGAGGGCAGGGAGAAAACACACCAAGGGTAGACAGCATAGAGGGCCTACTTAGACTTTTGATACAGAAGTAGTTGGAAGCAACAATGTGTTAAACATTTTATCACAATCTTTGTCACAAACTCAAATTCAGTTGTTAAATAAAGGGTTAAATTTTGTACCTGGTTTCTTTGTTTCTGATGACTCTCTTGCACAGGATTTTACATCCTTTTGTCATCTGCTTAATTTGAAATTACATTTCCAGTCATTTACCAACTCTGGGGAGGATGATGTATTTAAATACCACAAATCCAACTTCATGCCTCCAATGCATCAAAATGTCCTGATGTTTCAAAAATGCATTCTCAAAGATCTACAGTTTCATTTTAGGGAATCTGGGATTAAGCCAAACAACCTCTCAAAGATCGAACAACAGGCTATTCAGGAACTGCAGAATAATAAAAATCTGGCAATTCTACCTGCGGACAAGGGAAGGACGATGGTTGTCATGGACTGGGCACTATGTAATGCTGAAGCAGAAAGGCAATTGAATGATGGGCGTTATTATATACATATGCCTCTAGACCCCAGTTTTAGTTTTAAGAAACAAATTGATGAATTTCTTTTGTCTGCCAAGGAGGAGGGTATCATATCTGACTCAGTGTTATATCATTTGACAGTGTCTGATCCCAGGAGCCAATATTTGTACTTACTCCCAGAAATACATAAAGACCTTAATCATCCACCGGGAAGACCCATTGTCTCAGGGAAGGGGTCTATTATGGAAACACACTCTCAATTTTTAACAAAAAATTTACAACCTTTACTTAAATGGGTTCGGTCTAGGGTCCAAGACACTACGGAATTTTTACAAATAATCTCAGACATGCAATTGGAACCAGGTTGGTTGTTATGCACTCTGGATGTATCTGCTTTGTACACCAATAATCCTCATTGGGCTGGGTTACAGGCACTTGAATATTGGTTAACTAGATCCGAACTTTATCCACCGGGGTTTAACACCTTTTTGATCTGTCTAGAAGAACATTTTTTGACCAAAAATGTTTTTTACTATCAAAACAAATGCAACTGGCAGGTTCAGGGCACAGCTGTGGGGGCATCCATTGCCTCCATTTATGCTGATCTTTTTATGGCCTTTCTAGAAGAACATCTCATTTATGATACCAGCCATAACATATACTTACAAGAAATTGATATATGGAGGCGTTATTTTGATGACTGCTGGATGGTGTGGAGAGCTGACTTTGAATATCTTCAGGAGTTTGTGGAATACTTAAATAGCAATAAGTGGGGAATACATTTTACAGTCAACTATGATGCCCATAAAATAACTTTTTTGGATGTGTTAGTCATCAGAAATGCTGATCATACTCTAGATTCAGAGGTTTATCATAAGTACCCACAGTACATTTCCCTACTGCATGCATCTAGCTTCCATCCACCACACATTACAAAGAACATTCCCAAATCTCAATTTTTTTGGATGAAGCATATCTGCTCACATCCAGCAATTTATGAACATTTCAAGCAGGACCTGACTTACAGGTTAAAAAATAGGGGTTATAAAATTGGTAGTATACTCACTGCCAGCAATTGGGTCTCAGGACTAGACAGAAAGGACCTATTACAATACAAAGATAAAAAACACGGGAGTGACTCAGAGATTTGTTTTGTAACCACCTATGGGAGAAATGCCAACATGTAATTGGATAGCATTCAAAGACATTGGAATATTCTTTTAACAGACACCAGGTTATTGGAGTTTCTCAAGGACAGATGTTTTTTCTCCTTCCGAAGGGGGAGAACCCTTGGATCATATTTCAGTTATTTTAAACATGGCTCCAGACATACTCAGGATCCCATTCAAAGAACTCTGGCAGGTGATTTACTTTTTGGTTGTGTCCCTTGTAGACACTGCACATATTGTCATAGGTTGATGAAATCCAAACAATTCACCATCAGGAACACAGGCATTGTTTATGATATCAGGTTTTATGCCAGTTGTGGAACTGATTGGGTGATTTATCTTGTGACATGTACCTGCTCAGCCTTTTATATTGGGCAAACCTCGAGACCCTTGAGACTACGCATATCTGAACATTGTAGTGATATTAGAACCAAAAAAACAAGTAATGCTTTGTATAAACATTCAATGGCACACAAGAATGCAAGCTTTAGATTTATTATCATAGATAGGATTGTGGGAAATAGGACAAACAAAGCTGGATGGTACTCAATATTAAACACAAAAGAAAAGAAGTGGATCATTAAGCTGGGTGGTTTATTTCCACCTGGTCTCAATGAGAATCTGTGAACAACCAATGAGCTTTAATCTTGTTTCTACCTTGTAGTATAATAGGGCAATGAATTTTAATGTGTTTTTTCATTAACACTGATGAAGGCTATTTAATTTGCTCAGCCGAAACCAGTTTGTTACTGTTCTACTCATCTATGCTTTAATAAAGTATCTACATACCACAGTTTGCTGGCCTTTTGTTTTTTGAGTTAGAGATGCAATCATATCAAGCACCAGGTGTTATTGCTCTCTCACCCACAAACCAGTTTATCTGACACTGAGAAGGCTGGCAACACATACATCACACCTCAAACACCACCCATATGCACACAACACACCCCCACATATGCGGAGGTCCTCAACAAAAGCATACCCAAACAAAAAAGACCTCCAAGGCATAAACGCATGCAGACTCCACTGACCACCATACCACACCACACACCACACATAGACCACACACCTGTGTCTCACAGCCACTAAGGCCTAAACATAAACCCAACATATTAGTCATAGGAGACTCCATTGTGAGACACACAGATGTGCCCCTCACCAGGCTGGATAAGGAGAAAGTCACGGTTATTTTTTGTCGGGTGCCAGAATCCGCCATATCACCAATGCATTCAGGTCTCTCAGCAGGTACTGTTATGACTCTGTCAAATTCCATGTTGGATTGAATGACTTGAGACGTACCTTCCCTGGACTATATGAAGAGAGACATGATCGAGCTCACTGAGTATGTGTCCCAGGCAGCTATGTTCCTAGCCTTAAGCAGCATTCTACCATCACCCAAAATGATGCCTCAATACAAACAGAAAATGATTGACTTTTAGTTTCTGGTGTCATTCCAAGGGGATCCAGTACCTGACAGCCTGGGATGACATGACTGACAAACCCTAATGCTTTGCCAGAGATGGTCTGCATCTGTCTCCCTTGGGTTTCAAGCTCCTGGCAAAGGCTCTTGCCTCCCCCATAGTGCCTTTTTTAGGCAATGCCATGAGGACAAAACTTCCAACATGAAAATTTCATCAAAACATAAATTAAAGGTCATGCCGCTAAACGCTAGGAGTCTAAACATGAAACTGCACTCATTGCAAGCATTCTTAACCCTGAAAGAACCTGACCTTTGTGCAGTCACAGAAACCTGGTTCTGAAATGCGGAGAGCACCCCAACCATACCAGGTTATTCATCCTATCATTCATTCAGACCCCAAATCATGGGCAGCAAAACAAAAAGAGGTGGAGTTGCAATATATATAAAAAGACATACACACCTCTAGGGTGGTCAAACAGTATGATGCACAGGAAACACTGTAGCTGCAGTTGACAGTTGACAAGACCTCTATTCAAATCATAGCTAGCTATAGGCCTCCAACTCTAACTCAAGATGTCCACTCTACCTATCTGGACCTCTTTGAATGTATCAAGATTCAACCCTTTACCCTAATCCTGGGTGACTTTATCTATCCAATCATAGATTGGAAGAAATACTCATGCCAAAAGAGAAATGCCCAGAGATTCCTTGATTTCATCATTGCAGATGCCTTGGACCAGGTGGTTGACACCCCCACAACAGGAGAAAATGTCTTGGACTTGGTATTAACCAACATGACTAAGCACTGCAGCATCCCTACAGTGTTATCATCCCAGGTAAGATCTGACCACAAAGCAGTCACTTTTGAGCTAGGGTCAAACAAAAAAACTTCTACAAAGCTAATTGCAACCTCCTGAGGGAAGGTATAAACAGCTTCACAGCCCCCTCCCCCTCCATAGGAACTGGCACGAATGTCCAAAACTACACCAAAGTACTATATGAGCATTTATATAGCTGCATGGAATCAGGAATATCAGACAGGACAAAATTCTCCTCCTCAAGGAAGAGTAAACCTGTCTGGTGGACATCTACAATAAGTAAACTCTATAATAAAAGGAAAAAATTGCTGTCCGGGACCAAGAAGGAGCAAGTGCCTAATTGGAAGCAATCTCTCCTTAGCCTGAACAAGCAAATAAGAGCACTAGTGAAATCCTCCAAAGCAAACTTTGAGTCCAAACTGGCCACATCTACTAAAGACAATCATAAGGCCTTCTTCACATATATCCGCAGTCTCAAGGGAAGCACCCAGATCTGCTCAGAACAGGTGGCCAAGGACACCACATACACAAATGCTGTAGATATAGCCAACCTGCTGGCAAACAGGTTCAGTGAAAACTTTACTACTTTGTTCCCCCATCAGTAAAACAGGACATCCCCAGTACCTGCCCCCTCCCTTTATCTCTAGGGAACAAGTCATCACTGCCCTCTCAAAGGCAAAAAATGCAGTCTCCATGGAACCCAATAACATCCCATGCTACATCCTACATGAAATCAAGCAGGAACTTACAGCACCATTAGCCATCCTATTCATCCAAAGCCTGAGTACTGGCTTCATCCCAGCTAAGTAAAGGACAGCTACTGTCATCCCTTTGCACAAAAGTGGAGCGTCCACCAATCCAGGAAATTATAGACCCATCAGCCTAACTATCCTGTTCTGCAATGCCATCTAGCAGATTATCTTGGACCTCATTAACAAGGACATGGCAACCTCCAGACACTTGATCCCACACAGTTTGGTTTTGTCAGGGGGAGCTCATGCCTGTTAAATTTCGTCGACTTCTTTGAAATAGTCACCAGGCCATAGACGAGGGGAAGATGGTGCACACCACCTACCTTGACCTGGCCAAAGCCTTTGATACTATTCCCCACTCAGGTATAATAGATAAACTCTCTCAACTAGGCATCAATCCATATGTTACTAGATGGGTAGCAAACTGGCTTACCGATAGAACCCACCTAGTCAAAATAGGGGAAGCCACCTCAAGTAGTAGACCCATAACAAGTGGTGTACCCCAGGGATTGGTCTTGGGGCCTCTGCTGTTTGGGATATACTTCTTGGAGGTGCAGGCCAAATCTAGTGGGCTATGGCTGACAAAGTCTGCATATCATTGCAAGCTGGGTTCTGTCATCAATTTCCCTAGTGATGTGGACATGCTCTAAGAGGGTCTCACCCAAACAAATGATTGGTGTCAGAAACATGGCCTCAAACTGAATGTCAGAAAATGCATCATCATCCCTTTTTTGGGAAGAGTGATGTCCCCACAAATTATCATATTGATAATAAGGTACTAAGCACCCAATCAGTCATGAGGGCCTTAGGCACTCAAGTTGATAGCAAACTGAATTTTGACTACCATATTGCCTCCGTTGTACAGAAAGCTTTCTACATGGCCCACCTCATTAGTAAGGGTATCTCATCCAAGGACAAGGTGGTCATAACATACCTGTATTCTTCCCTTATAAAACCCATTATTGAGTACAATACCCCTTTCAGCATGTACCTCACAAAGCACATGCAACAGCTGGAGAGACCACAGAGGTTCCTCACCCAGAGAATCCAGGGCCTCAAACATCTACCCTACACAGACTGGCTAAAAGCCCTGTCTCTCTACTCAGTCTCCTACAGACTCCTCAGAGGTGACCTCTGTCTGGCATACAAAGCAATCTCAAACCCCTCCCTAATGGGACTGCTACATATCCACAAGTCAAGCTCCACTCAAGTAACCCACATGCGTGACTTCAACCTGGTCTGTGACATAAATAGGACTTATTGGCAGGACAGATTTGTGTCTCAGAGACCCCCCCCCCTTTTGTGGAATAGACTTCTTCTCCATGTAAAGCAGAGTACCTCATTAAACATTTTTAAGCACAACCTGGATAACTGGATGGAGAACAGAAAATACATCCCTGGGATTCTACCTGTGTCCCTGCTGGACAGTGACATAGGGTGCTGACTTGTTGGAACATGGGCTAAATTCCTGGCTAGGTTATAAGGGCCTCAGGGCCAGTAGCCTAGTAACTTCCTATGATCCTCTGATTAAAGCTCCGCAATAAAATGAGTAAACTGGAAAACAATAGTTAATACATTTTACACAATAAATATAAAAACATTTTAAGTCAATATAAGTTAGTCACAGTTTGATAAAGATTTTTTTACACTTGATATGAAAATAGTACACAGTAGAATAAGAATGTCATACATTGTTACATTTGAGGAAATTAAAAATTAGAACAAATTAGTTATGATTGACATGTAATGAAATTTAAATAAAAAACCACCAAGTATAGCACAGTCAAAAGGTTTATTGACTGATGCTAGGAATAAGCGCTTTGGTCTGTTTTATTTTTATATTTCCAGAGAGTGGCCATTGCCATTAGTGCTTCTATTTTATATAATTGTATAATGCAATTTGTTACAAAGATTTATGGCAGAAAAATGTTAGTAAATTGTAAAATTGACAATAAGTGTAGGAGGTTCTGTGGAAGTACAAAGAGCAGTAGACCAGATTGTGGCTATACCAGGAAGGGTGTAAGAGCCATTTAGTGAGCAGAGAGGTTTTGTATTGAGTAGAAAGGCCCAGCAAAAGAGAATGAGAGGGAGGCAGATTTTAGGTTATCCCAGGAAAGGTGCAAGAGCATAGCCAAGCTCTTTTTAGATCATCTTTTAAGTTTAGTTTGAAAGACTTACTGTTTTCTAATATTCTAAGAAAGAGAGAGAAAGATAGAGAGGTATGGAATTCCTGGTTGTTGACATCAGCTGAGTAAGACAACCCTGTGTTTCCAAAGATTAGATAAACAGTCCACCTATGCTGTGCTGACAAAAGCCATGAAAAGGCCGAAACATGCTTGACACATCTAGTGGGGGCTAGCTTTATTTGCCTGAATTTGTCCGTAACAGACTTAAAAAGGAAAAATGTCATTGGCATTCAGAACTGCCATATAGCAGAAACACCTGATGTCCTTAATGGGTCATTTGCATATATCCCATGTTACCTCTAATACAAGAAGTTTTAAGAAATCCCACAGTGGAAAATCTAGCTTGGCTAGATTTTTCTTTAGTTTTTACTGATTGGCTTGTCTGTGTGACCTTGTTACTCATTGTTTTAGTTTGTTAGTTGGGATATTTTGCAGACACCCTAATGGTTATTGATGACAGCTGGGTACGACAACCATGTGTTTCCAAAGGTTAGCCAAATAGTCCACTTATGCTATACTGATGAGGCCATAAAAAAGATGATACCTGCATATCACATTTAGTGGGGTTTGGCTTTATTGGCCTGAATCTGTGCATAACAGTCTTAAAAAGGAAAAAATAAAGTCATGAGCATTCAGAACTGCCATATACCTGAAACACCTGATGTCCTTAAGGGGTCATTTGCATGTATCCCATGTTACCTCTAAGAGGTTTTCAGGAATCACACAGTGGAAATGCTAGCTTGGCTAGATTTTTCTTTAGTTTTTACTGATTGGTTTCTCTGTGCAACCTTGTTACTCATTGATTTAGATTTTAGAGAGAGAGGAGTACAGGGAATCTCCAGCAGTATTTAGTTACAGTTAGGAACATCTTATCAGATGAGCATAGTGACCCTTTGAGACTGTACAGATGTAGAATATTGCTTACAGTTGGACATTTGTCTTGTTCATATATGAGCTTGTGTAACATGAGAAGCTGTTAGGTTAAACAGTACCTTAATTCCAGCCACTGAAGTCATTTTGGTGCAAGGCAGTGATGTGTCTTATAACGATGGTTGGCAGCAAAATTTTTATAGATTGTAAATTGACCATTATGTGGCTATGTAGAGCAGAACCAGGAATAAGAAGAGATGAGGCAATGCTTATCTTAGCCTGCTATTTTAGATGGGGTTTAGTTTAGAGAGAGCTCCCAATTTTTTTTGTGTGTGTGTGTGTGTGTGTGTGTGTGTGTGTGTGTGTGTGTGTGTGTGTGTGTGTGTGTGTGTGTTTTTGCAGCTTGTTTTATGTGGTAGTCGAATGTTAGGCTTTCATCAATGGTAGCCCCTAGTAGTTTGGCATAGGTTACCATTTCTATCTTGGTATTGTTTGATAATAGAACTGAGAAAGAAATTTTTGGTCAGATATTTGCTTAGAGATGAATAAGACAAGTTTGAATTTGGGGGGGGGGGTTAGAAGGAGCTGTGAATCAGCGAAGTCTCAATCTGTGAGAGAAGGTCTTGGGTGTACTGTTGTAGTTTAACCATATTTTGGCAGAGTGGATGATTATGGAATCATCTGCATAATGGAAGAAGCTTGCTTGTTTGGTTGCTAAATGCAGGTCATTAATCTATATATTAAAAATTACTGGACCTAATACAGAGTCTTGTAGGACTCCCACAATTACTGTGATAAAGGAAAATATGTTATGGTATTGTGCCACTTTACAGCTTGTTGTATGTTTGAGATAATTGTTAAACTAGGATAGTGAGAGTTTATCATATCCTAGAGAATACATCTTGTGTAGCAATTTTTGGTGTGATACCATTTCAAAGGCTTTGGACAGATCAAGGAATATGGAAGAGACATGGTTATTGTTGTTTCTGCTTTGATTTACTGTTGTAATAAAGCTTAGCAGTGCAGTGGTGCCATTGTGATGAGGCCAGAAACAATGATGCATAAGGGAAAGCAATGAAATTTCAGTAATGTAGGTGAGAACTTGGAATTGTATACACTCTTTGAGTATTTTAGACAGAGGAGATAATATAGCTATTGGCCTGTAACTGGGCATGTCAGTGGTGTTTCCACCCTTATGTAGGAGAAGTATGCAGGATTTTTCCACAAAGTGGGAACCTAGCTTCCCTTGATAGGCCAGTTTATTAAGTTGGACACTGGGTATGCCAGAGCATCTGCAGCTATTTTGATGTATTTAACTGGTAAGCTGTCTGGGGCAAGGGTAGTGGGTTTCAAAGTTTTAAATAGTTTTCTGATAGTGAAGATTAGCAAGGGTTGATGTTTGAGAGCTTGGAACTGAGCTGTGGGGTCTGGAGGTGTTATACCAGTTGTAGAAGACTGTGGATTTAAGAGAGTGGCAACAGAATGTACAAAGTGTGACTTACACTGGTTAGCAATGGAGCCTCATGTTCCTTCTGTGTTAGAGCTACATTGGGTTGTCTGGATTGGATGTAGGAGTTGGTTGATGGTGGGCCAGAACATCTTAGGGGTGTCTTAGCACTTTTGTCCTCAATCCAATAGGACTTCTTCAGAAAAATTAACAGACTTAGATGGAATGAGAGCACTTATAACTTTCTATGGAGTTGAAACTATAGTTTAATAATCTTCAGCCAGTAAGCTTGTCAAAAATTACTTTAATCATAAGCCAAATTAAGTAATTCTGAGATGCAACCTTGGTCTTGTAGAAGAAAGCTAACTAAATATGTGACTGAGCATATGATTGAGGTACAAAATTAGCCTGGGAATATAATTACTGAGAAACATTAGAGTACGTCTTGATAGACAAAATTCATAGGATCATTGGAAGTTACTAGGCTATTGGCCCTGAAGCCCTTATAAGCCTAACCAAGGGTTTAGCCGTGTTTAGACAAATCAGCACCCGATGCCCCTGTCCAGCAGGGACACAGGTAGAATCCCAGGGATGTGTGCACAATTAAAAAAAAAGTATTCTATGTCCTGGCAGATGTGATTATAAAACATTAGGGATAGTGTACCTAGTAAGCTGCCTCTCATGTGAAAGGCTTTATGTAGGAAAAACTGAGAGCTAGCTTAGGTAGCATATCCAGGAACATATTTAGGATATTAAAAGGAAGGATTTAGAAAATGATTTCTTTAGACATGCAAGTGTATGTCATAATTTAAAAAAAATGTATATTTTTTTGTACTGGAAAAAGTATAGCCTAGAGTTACAGCAGGACCATGGGAAGCAACTTTAGAGTATCGGGAATTGTGGTAGTTAGGTTTAAAACACCACTTAACTGCATGGTATAAATAATAGGGGTGTCAATTAATAGTGTTTTAGAGAATGGGCAAACTGTACATTAGCACTCGTATTGGAAAACAAACGTTTTCCAGCCCCTGCTGTATGCGTAATACCCATTGAAAAACGAGTCCACTACACTATCGCGTGATCAAAAATTGTAAACAGCAAACGTGTATTGAGCGAACCCGATTGGTCGAAACGTCACGTACGTAACACGGAAATCGCCGTAGGGAATATTTTCCCTTTACTTTAATGCAGTGTGATCTCGTGGTAGGAATATTTAAGTAGTGGGGGTGTGGGGTGCAGGGGGACTTGCCCCCTGCCTACAGCATTTAGTTAAGAATAGTTTTTTTATTTTTTTTTTATTATATTTTCAAAATTTCAAACATCGCTCATATGGTGTCGACCATATGGTGTTCGATGTTTGTAATTTTCAAAAATATAAATAAGACCCTCCACCACTTCACAGCAGCATATCAAGCTGCCGTGGACCTTGGACTGAAAAGAAATTAACCCACGCCATTACTTTACACTCACTCAACAGCACTAGTGAGTGAAAAAAAAAAACAGAAAAAAGTATATGTGTGTGTATGTGTGAGTGAATGCGTGTATAAAAGCAGAGGAGACTGCGTGTATGTGAGAGAATGCAAGAGAGTGAAAGTGATCTTGTGTGAGTGAATGTGTGTATGAAAGCAGAGGAGACTCTGTGTGTGAGAGATCAAGAGAGAGTGAGAGCGATCTTGTGTGACTGAATTCATGTATGAAAGCAGATGAGACTGCGTGTGTGAGATCAAGAGAGAGAGTGCATTCTTGTGTGCATAGCTCTCAACTGTCCAAATTTTCGCAGGATGTCCAGAGTTTTGCCTCATATTTTTTGTCTGTTCCTCATAACATTTGTGGTTTTCTGAAGTCTTGTGGCAAATTATTGAGGGGTGACCTCACTAAATAATGACAGGCATTTGAGGTTCAGGTTTATATCTTTCAGAAAATGCCTTTAATACAAGACCTTTTATTCTAGCAAGTTTCTAAGTTTATAAGAAAAATATTTAAAATTTGTCCCTATTCTTTGTGCTCTGTCCCCCCATTATTTTTGGCTTTGTCTAGATTTTTTGTGCTAAGAGGTTGAGAGTTATACTTGTGTGAGTGAATGCGAGTATGAAACCAGAGGAGACTGCGTGTGTATATGTATTTGTGTGTGAAAGCAGAAGAGACTGTGTAAGAGAGAGAGAATGGGCTCTGTAAAATTGTTGTGTTTTACTTACTTATTTTTTTAAGTACTATATCATTTTTTATATATTTTTTATATTTTATATAAAATTTTTATATATTTTATATTTTTTATGTAAAATGCTTCCTCCAACCCATTAACAAATACAACAGAAAGTTTGAAACATTAGGTGGAGGAACAATTTTACATCAAAAATGTATAAAAAATTAATATAGTAGTTAAAAAAAAATAAAACGCAACCATTTTACAGAGTCCATTCTCTAAGCACAATAATGCCCTCCAGGATGTGTGTTAATGGGTAGTTAATGCCCTTCCAGGAGTGTAGAGGCCCTCCACCTGTCGCATCGGGCCTCATAACCCCCCTGGGTGGGTGTTAATTACACATTAACACACACCCTGGAGGGCATTATTGCTTACTTAAGATTAAGTACAGCAAGACTTTAATTATTTATTTGTATTTAATTCGTTTTTTGAAAATAATTTTGACCATTTCAAGGTAACATTATTTCTGACTTTTAGAAAATATATATTTTAAATAATAGTCTATGATGTAATTCCAGAAGCACACTTGCGTATTAAACTTATTAATACTCACATTTTATATGGTTATTTATCCTGACTTCATGTGTACACTACTTGGAGAGCTCTTCATATATCTTAGGATTGTTATGATTTGCCATTTGTAATTTTATATAATGGTTATTATTATTTTTTGTCAGACTGGATTTCGTCTTTAGTAGTATTTCTAAGTTGATTGTACTTCTAGTTGTTGTAATCAGTATTGGATTGTTTCCAAGTTTTTTAATGTACCTTTTTTCTAGTAGCTTGGCAAGGCCAAGCAGAAGAGAAACTGAATGAAATTCAAAGCTGTGGATAGAGAAGCTGAGTTTAGGGAGAAGGAAGATGTGTACCTCTTTCCAGAGAGTAATAAAGGAAGCTTGACAAAGCAAGAAATTAAAGAAGTGACACACAGCTTATAAAATTAAATTCTTGCAAAGTTTTAAAAACTACAAGTAGATGCCATCGCTTTCAGATTGTCCGTGGTCTGGTACTTCATGTAGTAACTGTTAGGTTTGTTTATAAGAGATTTTACAAAGAAGAAATAGATGAAGAAAAATATGTTGGCAAGGTAAACATTCTGTCTAAACTGAGAAAAGTAGTGGAAGTGAGCACAACAAAGAAAGATTTAAGCTCCTCAGAACAGCAAGAAATGTAGGGTTGACAGTGTTTGTTGTTTCCTAAGGTTTTATCTACTTCCTTCTAGAATTATCTTGGGTTTGAACATACAACAGACTGTTTAGCTCTATAGCAGTGCCATTTTTGTCTCCAAGTCTCTTTTTGCCAATTTTTACGCAGTGAGTTACAGTGCTTTTAATTCATTTAAAGTTTTTTTTTTTTTTTTACAGGCAGCTCAGCTTTTGTCTCCAGTTATAATGAAATACAGTCATTATTAGGACATCCAGAGATATTTGTTATGTGTATTTTCTTAATCTCGAGACTTGAGGAAATTTTTTATTTTAAAGGGCATGTATGATATCATTATAGTAAGGTAGCACTGCGTAATGCCAGAAACTTAACCACACAATTTCTAACTTTGAGGCCATCATTACTTTTTTAAAAAATCAACATCTGTGTAATTACAAAAACATGTCTTCATCGTAGCAACAGAACTTTCTCTATTTCAAGATACATTGCGTATCATATTCACAAAGTCAGTGGCATCTGCTGAGAGTACCCATATTTATTCATATCGCATTTATCAGATTCTGAATAATACAAATCTGGAAGTGGCTGATGTCTTACTAACAAAGCAATGTCTTTCATCTTTTCTTGGTTAGGGGTCATCACAGTGGATCACCGCTCCACATATTGATTGCCAGTGGTGTTTTTACGGTGTCGAGTTGCCAGTCCAATGCTCAACCTTCACAGTAGGCACACGCACCTACCTAAATTTCTTTAAAAATTACTCGACCACAGGGAGGGCATGCAGACACTGCAGAGATGGCACTCCAGCCAAGAATTGAACAGGAAAACCTCTTGCTCATAGGCGACAACGCTAACCACTGCACCAGTGCAGCCGTCCAGCTGCAGTCCTACTAACACTCAATAAAATTATCTCATTATAGCCAGATATAGAACCCCATCTATAATATCTTCAGAGCATGTAGAATAACCTTAATTAGTTAGACAAGTTAAGCACTGAACCAAATGTTTCTAATGAGTGACTTCAACTAATTTCACATCAACTGGGAAACATACTGCCAACAACAAATATGTCCAGAGATTTCAAGACTTTATAAATGCCACTACACTTGACCAAGTTATTTACCTGCCCTGAAAAAGTGTCAGTTTTCTAGATCTTTTCTTTGCAAGTGTTTCTTCCAGTTACACCAGCCTGATAATTATACTCTCCCTAATCATATTTGACCTTCTTATCGTGACCTTTTTTCCTTCACATGGATAAAAGAATGCTGACAGATGTATAAGGTACACCCTGCATTGTTCAATTACATTACAGTGACTATGAAACAGTGGCACACCACTTTGCAGTTGAGCCATGACAGGGAAATAATTATCCCAGGGATAAAAAATTAAAAAAGGGATATTCCTGGGAGATTTGTCACCACTACTGTTTTGTCTTGTCCCTAGCCCACTAAGCAGTTTACTTAACAGAATAGGAAAAACAAATAATCAAGGTCCAATCGTCAGTATGAAAGTTTAATGTACAAGCTTTTGAGTAAAACTCTGTCAAATACATAAAAAACTACAAAGCATCTACACAATAAATACATAGTGCCAGCCAATCAAAAAAAATCAAATTAAACAATTACACAATTAATTAAAGCTTAGGTAAAATATTTTACACACAAAGCTGTTTATATTTCAGAATAGGCTTAATGCTGTTAACTTTGTTAAGACCTGGTGGTATGTCTGCCTAAAAAAAAATGTATCCACTTATATTCTGCCCTCTCATTTGCATTCACAATATCACCACCTCTTTTATTTTTAAATACCCTCTGAAGTATCCTAAATCTAAAGGTGTGATCATTACCCTGTTGTAAAATATGCTTACTAAGAGCATTAGTTTCTACTCTCCTACGAATTTCTGATGTGATATTATAGGAGGTGGCCAGTTTGTTTAGGTTATTTTTGGATAGGTTAGTGTAGATAGGTGAGGCATATAGAAGAGTGGAAATTAGGTGAGTTTGGGCGATAGTAGTCCTGGCAGAGGGAGTAAGGAAGGTTTTTAAACTATAAAGTGAACCAAGTTTTCTATTAAGTGATTTGATAGTTAAGTTTATGTGTGGGTCAAAACTAAGATTATTATCAATTGTTACACCTAAAAGCTTGGTTGTGGTATCAGGTACTATTACAGTGCCATTATTTGATGTTGCTGAGAAGTAGATAGGGGGAGACTTTTGAGTAGGGGTAAAAAGTAGGAGTTTGGTTTTCTTAGGGTTTAGTAGGAGACATCGTTTGGAGAACCAGTCTTCTGCTAAGTTGAATTCTTTTTGGGTGCTAGACTGTAGTTCAGCCTGAGAGGCTGCAGTACAGATTAATGTAGAGTCGTCGGCGTATTGCATACAGGTGGTTTGAGGGAGAGATGAATTCAGATTATTGATAAATATAGACAAAAGGAGGGGTCCAAGAATAGAACCTTGTGGGACTCCTAGGGAGATAGGGAAGTGAATTGATAGGTTATTGTTCCAGAGTACTGCTTGTTGTCTGTTTTCTAGATATGACTTAAACCATTTGATAGTTAAAGTGTCTCCTAAAAGTGATTTAAGGGTGTCTAACATTAGGATGTGATTCACCATATCGAAGGCTTTGGAGAGGTCTAGAAATAGAGCTGAGGAGAGCAAGTTGTTAGCAAGATAAAAAAAAATTCACCCTGTCTTTATCTTTTTATATTAAATTATATTTTAACTTTCTAATATTGCCTTTACACATGTAAATCCTGTTATAAACATGTAATTTTATATTCTCTTATGCAATGAATATTTCATTTTTTTACTAGTCACTATATCAAATTTAATTTTTAAAATATGTTACTCCTTTGTAGTATTTTTTGGTTACAATTTTAGAATAATGTTGTAGTGGAGCTTTTCTCCCCGGGCCTCTGCTGAAAATGGACATATATCCAGTTATACTAGCCCGGTCAACAAATGTAAAATAAAAAAAAAATAAAAATATTATTCTTTCTTTAAACTTGCAATTAGTCTTTCCTACATAAAAACTCAGACATTTTACATAATTAAACAATAAAGTAGCAAAGGTCTGGCTTTAAATTTCCCAATAGGCATAAATATCCACGCAAAATCCAGTAATATTGAGCAGCTCTATTTTATTCAGTACAGCACAAGCGCTTTCACAATAGCTTCATCAGGTGCATAAAGATAAATAGATGAATAAAATGCACACCTTATATAGTCATTGCAATCACATGACTTCAATTAATATTTAAAATACTAGTACATACTAAAAACTAAAAACACTTGCCAAAAAACTAAATACTTATAAACATGTAAAACACTATTACATACAAAATTAATATATACAACTAAATCATTTAAGTAAACCTCTTTTCTATTCATTGGAGAATAGGCTGTGCATGAATAAACAAAATAAAGTAAATTTTATATGTTTCTATATATAAACAACACTGGTTTGTTTTAATTGTTTTACATTACTGGGTTACTGTCTTGTTAAATGTTTAGTGCTAATTGGATTGATTAACTAATTTGGGGTATATAAGGAATGTCTGGTTAATTTGAAATTGTTCTGAAGAAGTCATTCTGACGAAAGCGCTTGACCTGTGTGGATTTTACAACAAGATCTATGTGGATTTTACAATAAAGTGTGGCAATCATTTGGCTTGTGTGGATTCTATCTTCTACCTTTCCACTTCAGTGTAGTTAGGTGGTATTTCGTGTTTTTCGGGGACTAGTTATTGGCTTGGAAGTGGCTGTTTTTTTATTTTTATTTTTTATTTTGTTGTGGTTGCTGCTTTCCCACCTTACTTCTTTTTTCATTGTGATTTTGGTGGAATCTGAGCCTACTAAACCCGTACAACCTGAGATGGATGACAACCTTTTATCCCCCGTGTTCGAGGAGGATTTGGTGGTTTCACCTTTCCCTTGCGGGCAGCCGACAAGAGGTGACAGTAATAATTTATTCCAGCTAATTGTGAATTTAACTGAGAAGGTTTCCGAACTTCAGGAAACAGTTAAAAACATTCAAAACCCCCATCCTAATGTTAACATCAAATCCGGGACTGTTTCTGGTGGGAACGAAAGAGATGTTACACCACCAGGAGGCATCAGGTCCCTTCCTGTACCGTCTAGAAGTATGGAGAACACTGTTTTGGGAGCTAGCCGTTCTGAGGGCACGGGAAACCGGATGGAACATGAAGAAGTCCATCCATTATACGATCGTTTGAAGGACTGGTAGAATAAAGAACATGTACTTTTTGAAGGTAATAATTCTGCTTATAAAAACACTATGGACAATAGACTTGTGGCTCTAGAGACCAAAATGCACAAAATACGTGCATTACAGTGCGACAACTCCTATTTGAAGGAGTGTATAGAAAAGAGACGGGTTCCCAAAGGACTACGTACATACACATTTCCGAACGTCTTAAAAAAGGGGGAGCCAGAATGTGATGAACTTGTCAAAATGTTCGACCGACACGGGGTCGAGTTAATGGAATTTATTTTGAGATTAAACTTTAAAAAGATAAATGTTTTGTTTAAAGAAATTGATGACATTAATAATGTTATATTAAGTGATGGTTGTTTTAGTCAATACTCCTATAGGTACAACGTGATTTTTGATAGAGTTGAGAATGAGGTTAATAACAATGTTAATAGAAAGAAGAAAAAACTTATTAGAGATGAATTTGAGTATAACAAAGGTTTGGCATACCCCTTCCCTAAAAGTTATATGGGCGGGGTTAATGCTGATACTGATGCATATAGTCAACAGGCAAACCCTCATGGGAACACAGGATCATACAGAAATAACACTGGTGAAAACAGTTACAACACAGAGTACCCCCCACTTAGGAGATCTAAAAGGATCCACAATAGAAACCAATTAAGGCAGGAGAATGATTTTTTAGAATCCAGGGCAGAAGGGGGCAGACAGAGATACAGGAACACGTCCTTCTGGAGGAAAAACAGTTACAAGTAAGTTTAACAAGCACTGAGAAAAATACTCAGGATGAGAATATTATTAATTATGATGGCATTGTGCATTTGTATAAAGGTTTTAAAATTTACAATTATGCACAATTTCCACTCAACAAAGATGTGTTCAACTTATTTATGAAAGGTATGAAGTTTGTTCCCTCTACCAAAGAAGATGTCAGTCAAACTTTATTAGATTTCAAAATTTTTCTTAGGAAATTGAATTTAAAAATTTTAAATCAAGAGAAATCTAGGCAAGTGGAATACAGTAAACCCATTATTTACAAGAAAAGTTGTTACAACCCTCCTCTGATACCCATTTTAAATTCTTTTGAAAATGTCTGTAGTCAGGAGATATTCAAGCTTTTACATTCACAGAGAGAAAATGACTGTATGAATTATGTGATAACTACATACTCCGGTTTATGAAACCAGACAAGGGTGGAGGTATGGTTATTAGTAATGTTGTTGATTACAACAACAAAATCACAAATTTGTTGAACGACAGCACTAAATATGAGATAGCCTCCAGAAACGAAATTAATTTGAGTTTTAGTAAGATAAAATTCTTGTTGGAAGATTCATTAATGCAAGGGGTTATTAATGAGGAAGAATATAACTTTCTTCATGTTGAACATCTGATCATACCTATTATATTTGGAATTCCCAAAACACATAAGGACATCAAGGATCCCCCTTATAGGCTTATAATATCTGCCCACAACAGTATAACTTATACTATTGGTATTTATATTGATCGTATTGTTAGACAGGCATTAGTACCAATTGAACATATACTAATTGATTCCTGGGATTTTTTAAGGAAAGTGAAAAATGAATTTTTTAGCCATGAAGCATATATTTCTACTGTTGATGTAGTCAACCTTTTTACCTCCATTCCCCATGATATAGGGCTGGAATATTTTAATGATATACTCGTGAGTCAATCCAACCTAAGTGGGTGTAAAATCAATTTTTTAGTTGAACTCATGGAGGTTGTACTAAAGAACAACTTTTTCACTTTTGAAGGGGAATTCTATAGACAAATCAATGGGGTAGCTATGGGTAGCAGTTGTGCCCCCATGTTTGCTAATTTAGTTATGTACCAATGGGAAAAGCAATATATTTTCAATTCTATGTATTCCAACAACTGGCACTTGTACTTCAGGTTTTTAGACGACCTATTTATTTTATGGAAAGACACTAAGTCATTCCAATCTTTTCTGGAGTACATTAATCAAGTATGTGATTATTTTAAATTTACTGGTAATGGGAATTCTAGTGAAATAAATTTTTTGGATGTCAAACTTATTAAGGAGCCTCAAGATAACATGTTCCACTCCAGGATTTATAGGAGGCCTACTTTTTCCATTGATTACTTAGTATATTCAAGTAACCATCCCCCGTATAGTAAATGTAACATTGTTAAGGGGCAAATGGCAAGAGTAGTGAGGATGTGTTCTAAGAAGGAATATGTAGAAGAGGAAACTAAGCTAGTGTTGGACATGTTTCTCAATAGAGGATACCCTCTCGTTTTTCTGGAAGGTATCAGAAACCTAGTTATGGGTGAATGGAACCACAGATACCAACCCTTGCTGGGTTCTAGTGAGAGAGTGGAGTCCACAGTTTATAATGCTGAAAAAGATTTTACCCAAGCTATGGTTTTAACCTACGGTGAAACATCAGAAGAAATTAAAAAGATAATTAAGAACAATTGGGCTATGTTTACGGGGAACAAGGATGTTTTAGCCCTAATTGGCCCTGAACCTCTTTTTACCTACAGAGTCCATAAAAACTTGAAAAATATTTTGGAACACGTTCCATCAGGTAGAAGGAGAAGGGAGGGTACCCACAGATGTGGGGCGTGTGAATACTGCAAATATATTTTGGAGACTCCCAAGGTAAAGCTAGGCCCTTTTGGTTTTGAGGTATCCTTTGTTACAGGTTCTTGTAATACAACAGGTATTGTCTATTTAGCTCTGTGTAATGTATGCCAATGTTTTTACATTGGAAAAACAGAGAGAAGATTAAGCCGTATAATTTATGAACACTGTTACAGTATTTCTAGAATGGATGGAAAAAATGCTTTATACAAACATATCAAAATCAACCCCACCCATAGTTTTAAATTTGGTATTTTAGAAATAGTGAATAAAGATTTTAGAGGGGGGGATTGGACCAACAAGTTACTTAGGGCTGAAACTAGATGGCAACTTAAGGTTAATGCCTGTGAGTTTCCTGGCATCAATGAGGCCATCAGTATTAAACCAGAGCTCTGATTTAGAGCTAACAAAATAAAGTAAATTTTATATGTTTCCATATATAAACAACACTGGTTTGTTTTAATTGTTTTACATTACTGGGTTACTGTCTTTTTAAATGTTTAGTGCTAATTGGATTGATTAACTAATTTGGGGTATATAAGGAATGTCTGGTTAATTTGAAATTGTTCTGAAGAAGTCATTCTGATGAAAGCGCTTGACCTGTGTGGATTTTACAACAAGATCTATGTGGATTTTACAGTAAAGTGTGGCAATCATTCAGCTTGTGTGGATTCTATCTTCTACCTTTCCACTGCAGGGACTAGTTATTGGCTTGGAAGTGGCTGTATTTTTATTTTATATATATATATATATATATATATATATATATATATATATATATGTGTGTGTGTGTGTGTGTGTGTAGGATGCATACTTGAGTTATGTACATACTGTGTGGTTTGCACATCTTTCCTGAAAATAGTTGTTTGTATCAAATTATAAATGCTGTTCAAAGACGACATAATACTGTTGCGGAGAGGTGATAGAAGTAGTTTGGAGACGTATGTTAAATATCTACAGTCGACCACTGAATTTCTTAAGTTTGGCTTATGTTGTTCTAGAAATTAGATTAACTTTTTAAATGTTAGATTGTTTTAAGACAATAATTTGATACAAACTATTTTCAGGTAAGATGTGCAAACCACACGGTATGTACATAACTCAAGTATGCATCCTACACACACACACACACACACACACACACACACACATATATATATATATATACACACACACAAAGGAGTAGTGAAAAGTCAAATTTTAAGAGCGAGCCGTTTAAATACTATGGATGAAGAATTTACATCTGAAATGCAGATCATGTCTGAAGATTTTGTACATAAAGGCTACACTAAGTCTATGTTGGATAGTTCAGCAGAAGATGTTAGACTACAGCGGTAAACATCAGCACAACCATATTTATTCCAAGCAAGGTCTGGGGGAAGTAGAGAGAATAATCGAGTGAGGGATTATAATTTAAGATATGTGATGAAATTTAATAGACATTCACCACATATCAGGTATTATTGAAAGGAACTGGGCAATATTGAACCCAGACATTAATGTTAGAAGGATAGTAGGTGAGAAACCATTTTTGTATATCAAAAAAAGAAAAAAATCTTAAACAACTGCTATGCTATAAAGACTTGAAAATGGACGTAAAAGGGACACTTGTTAGGCAGAAGTATACTACTCCTTGTCATAACTGTGTATGTTTTAAATTTATCAACACATTGACACAGAATTTGTACATCCAGTGTCAAATAGTAAATTTGTTTTCAAAACTTTTGACACGTAATAATGAAAATATTGTTTATTTGGCTAATTGTGTAAAATGTTTGAGTTTTTATGTAGGAAAGACTAATTGCAAGTTTAAAGAAAGAATAATATTACATCTATCAGAAATTCGTAGGAGAGTGGAAACTAATGCTCTTAGTATATTTTACATTAGAGTAATGATCACACCTTTAGATTTATGATACTTCAGAGGGTATTTAAAAATAAAAGAGGTGGTGATATTGTGAATGCAACTGAGAGAACAGAATATAGGTGGATACATTTTTTTTAGGTCAGATATACCACCAGGTCTTAACAAAGTTAATAGCATTAAGCCTGTTCTGAAATATAAACAGCTTTATATGTAAAATATTTTACCTAAGCTTTAATTAATTGTTTAATCTGATTGTTTTTTTTTTTTGATTGGCTGGCACTATGTATTTATTGAGTAGATGCTTTGTAGTTTTTTATGTATTTGATAAAGAGTTTTACTCGAAAGATTCTACATTAAACTTTTATACTGATGGTTGGACCTTGATTATTTGTTTTTTGTATTTTGTTTGGAGTATCCAAGTTCATTCAGCTATCCCTCACCTATTTTTCTGAATGGACTTAACAGAATAGGCTATGCTTATAATTTGGCTCCCTGAAAACAACCTTGTTTAAAGATTCTCATCTACTTTTCGTGGATGACTTAAAACTGTATAGTTCGTCAGATGAAAAGTTGAAAGTACAATGACAAATGGTTAAAACTTTATCAGGTGATACAAGACTGACATTTGATATTAATAAATTTGCAAAAGCAACATTTAAAACAGGAAAGCTACAGCACCACAAAAAATGTCAACCTGGGATAGGAATGTGATTAAAAGGAAACTGAGCAGGAGGGGGTGTATAAATACTTGGGAATAGGTGAAGGTTCAGCAATAAAACAAGAACAAATAGGAATAAAGTTCAGTAATAAATATGTCACAAATCTAAAACTGATATTGAAAACTGTTTTAACTTACAGTTTTGGGGTGATCAGTTGGCCCCAAAAATTAGTAGATTGACTGGACAAGAAACAACAAAAATGCTTCATGCTTATCAAACGATATAAAAAGAAAATCTGTATATACCAAATTATATATCCTTGCTCTGAAGGAGTTATGGGCCTCCTTGATATTGATTACATGTATAGATTTGCAAACATAGAACTGCATGCATATCTTCTGGCCTCTTCAGATACAAACATAATGAAAGGAGAACAAGCCTACGATGACATTTCAGTATCAAGTGGGAAAGGAAATGAAACCAGAAGTAGGCAATCAGACAGCAACTGAATGTGCTAAAAGACAAAAGAAATAATATAATCATAAGGATCAGATGATAAGGTAAAACATGTGGAAAATCCATAAATATAATGGCAAACACATAGATCTCCTGGAAAAAAATGTATGTTTACCAAAATTTGACACAGGAATGGTTAAGGAGATTGAAACAAGCAGATGAATGGTTAATAGTGGCAACGCAGGTTAGTGGACTACATATACATTGGTTTACAAAATCTTTTGAAAAGGTGAGAGGAACAGAAAAAAAATAGATGTGAGAAAATCAGATATAGTAGTATGTAAAAAAAGAAAAAAGTAGCATTGATCATTGAAATTGCTATAACCAATGATTACGGTATCTTACAGAGACACAAAGATTCATAAAATAACAGCAAAGTGGAAGGAAGATACTCAGTTCCAATAGTAGGAGGAGCAATTGGGTCTAATAAAAAAGAATTTGCAGTTGTACTACATATACTACCAATACCTGTAAACTCAAATGAATTACAGAAGAAGGCAATTCTGGTCACATTACGGGTGATGTGAAGACCACTCTTGGCTAACATCAAAGACTGAAACAGTAATAGGGGTCAATTCCCATGATGGTTTAAAAACCCAAGAGACTTGGAGAAATTAAACCAAGTTTAAAATATTATTTGTAACCCCTCAGTTCTCTTCATTCAAGGATTATTCCAAAACCACTTTTATTTACTATTTGCAGAGCTTATTGATAAGCACAAATGGCACAGCTCATCAGCAAACTTTTCCCTGAGTTTGCTGCCTACTCCTCTGAATATTAAACCCTCTTGGAGAGATGAATTGAGGCATCTGTACACACCCAATGTAAGCATAATGGTGAGCTTAATACTAAATATGATGGAATTCCTACAACAATGAACTCTGTAAGGAGAAGATGAAGAATAAATAAACTTCTGGTTGGTTATAAAAATGTCTACTTCATCATTATAAGATGGATTTAAATCTGGTAAGTATTGGTCTCAAACTTACTATTAGGAAATGCTAGGCTGACTACAAATGCAGGGTAGCAACTAATTTGAAGGATAAGTCTAAGGCCTTCATCAGTTATATTAGGAAGCTTAGAAGTAACCAACAATTCTGTACTGAGCTTATCTCTAGGAGGTTGTGAATCTTCTTGCAGAAAACTTCTTCTAACTTCACTCTTTTCAGCCTCCCCTATGCCTCCCATTCCCCTCACATCGCCCCTCCTTAAACTACTCTGCACCAAATATATTTGGGACTTTCCAAAATTACAAATACAATTTCTCTGGGTCTTGACAATAGCAATAGCCATGGATATCTGCTGAGAAGCACAAGTCCCACCAAGCAAAATTCCTCCATCAACTTGTCAGTCTCAGTCTCCCCACTGGTTATATCCCGAGGCTCTGGTGAACAGCCATTATGCAACACTTCTATAATGGTGGTCCCCTTACTGGCCTGAAGAATTACACACATATTCCCACCACAATTATTTGCAAAGTTATGGATCATATTATAGTGAACTAATAAACAATGATATAGTTGAGCTTAAATTTCACACTCCTCAAAACTGAGGTGGAATCCTTCAAAGCCCCCGGGCCTGTGGAAAATACGGCCCAGACCACAGAATCCTTTATAAACGCATTCTATGAACACCTTCAGGAATGCATGGATCATGCGATCCCAAATAAAACCAAGACCCAATCCTCCAAAGGCAGACGTCCTGTTTGGTGGACCCCAGCCATAAACAAACTATACAATAGAAGGAGGAAGCTACTAAATGATAGACCAAAATCCCAAAAAGGGAAGGCATCACTAATCAGTATTAGCAAAAAACTACGGGCACACACAAAATTGTCTAAGGCCAGCTTCGAGAGAAAAATTGCGCAGGACACTAAGGATAATCACAAGGCTTTCTTTAGTTATGTTAGGAACCTGTGTGGTAATTCCCAGATATGCTCAGAATTAGTCCAAAATGACAAAAAATACACCGAACCCACAGACATTGCCAACATCCTAGCTGACAGGTTCAGCGCAAACTTCCCCACCAAAAGGGCAAATATCTATCTCAGCTGAGTGCCGCCGTATGACATCTCAGATGCTCAGGTAAGAGCCGCCCTCTCCAAAAACAAAAAACACAGCATAAAGGGGCCCAGACGGTGTTCCGGTCTGCTCCCTACATGAACTCCAAGAAGAGCTAAACCCAAACATAAAACTACTGTTCATTCTCAGCCTTACTACAGGATATGTGCCCAAAGAGTGGCGTACAGCAACAGTGGTCCCTCTCCATAAAGGTGGTGCCTCAACGGATCCTGGAAACTATCGCCCCATAAGCCTGACTAGCTTGGTCTGCAAAGCTATGGAAAGGATCATCATGGACCTCATAAATAAAGGTATTGGGGACCTACAAACACTGGATCCTACCCAGTTCGGCTTTGTTAAGGGCAGATCCTGCCTCTTAAACCTGGTTGACTTCTTTGAGACAGTCACCAAGGCCATTGACAAGGGGAAGGTGGTCCACAAAGCCTACCTGGACCTCGCAAAAGCCTTTGATACAATACCCCACTCGGGCATTATAGATAAGCTCACCAGCTTAAATATAAATCCCTATGTCACTAGATAGATTGCAAATTGGCTCAAGGACAGAACCCACATGGTTAGAATTGCTGGAGCCATGTCAGACTCCAAACCAGTTACAAGTGGTGTCCCACAAGGCTCAGTCCTGGGACCTCTCTTGTTCGGTATATATTTCTCGGAGGTACAGGCCAGCACGGAAGGACTGTGGCTGACCAAGTTCGCAGATGACTGCAAACTGGGCGCCATAATCGACTCTCCAGCCGACACAAGCATCCTCCAAAAGGGCCTCATAGAAACAGACAACTGGTGCCAGAGCCATGGCCTCAAGCTAAATGCCAAAAGTGTATAGTCATCCCTTTGGCAAAACAAAGTGCTCACAAATTACCACATAGGTGGTAATCCATTAAGTACAGAAGAAGTAATTAGGGACCTGAGGACCCAAGTTGATAGCAATCTCTCATTTGACAACCACGTGGCCAAAGTGGTTAGAAAACATTTTATATAGCCCACCTAATCATGAAGGGATTCACATCTAGATCAGGGGATGTCATCGTGCCTCTTTACTCATCCCTCATCAGGCCCATAATTGAGTACAATGCCCCTTTGGGATGTACCTTACCAGACACCTGCAGCAACTGGAAAGACCCCAAAAGTACCTCACCAAGAGGATCAAAGGGCTCAAACAGATGCCATATGCTGCCTGGTTAAAGAAACTCCAGCTCTACTCAGTGGCATACCGCCTGTTCAGAGGCGATCTGTGCCTGGCATATAAAGCCATGTCCAACCCGGAATTAATGGACATGCTGCACCTCAGAAAATCCAAATCCCATCGAGCTACATGCTCGAGAGACTTGAACCTCAGCACTGAAATAAATAGGACATGCTGGAGGGACAGATTCATAACCCAGAGGCTCCCTTCACTCTGGAATAAAATCCCAGTCCAGGTTAGGCAGAGTCCCTCATTGACTCTCTTCAAGAGGAATCTTGATGAGTGGATGGGAGAATGTAGGTTTACCCCGGGTATCACTTCTGTGTCACTGTTAGACAGAGGCACAGTATACTAACCTCGAAAAAGGGCATAGCAAAATAAATTTAAAATGGGTGGCGAAAGCCAAACACATGCTGGCTAGGCTTATAAATGCCCTAGGGCAGATAGCCTAGTATGAACCTATGGACCTATTATGTCCCCAGATACACATCAGTTTATTAAAATGCCGATAATACCTGCTACTCCTGCTTAATTTCTTTGAAATGTTTACCAAGGCCATAGATGAGAGGCATACAGTGTATGTTGCTTACCTGGATCTCACCAAGGACTTCATATGGTCCTGCATGCTGAGATTACAGGCAGACTTTCCCAACTGAACATTAATACAAAAATAGTTTGCTGGATAGGTAATTCGCTGTCTGACAGAATTTGAACTATTCAGGTCAGGGTTATTTGATCAAGATGAAAAAAAATCACCATTTGTGTCTCATAGTGCTCTGTCCTGGGCCCCCTGCTCTTTTCCATATGTTTCTCTGATATGAAAACTGATTGCAAGGAACTATGGCTAACAAGGTTTGCTAATCTTCCTCGACTTATCAAAAGCCTTTGACATGGTTAACCACAATCTGCTCCTCAATACTCTATCTAGTCTCAATATTTGCCCCTCCACCATACTCTGGTTCAGCAGCTATTTATCAGAGCGCCAACAAGCAGTTCTCTGGCAAGAAAAGCTGTCCCCTCTCTTACCAGTGTCCATAGGAGTCCCTCAGGGATCAATCCTTGGTCCACTGCTATTCTCCCTCTTCACTAACGACATTTCTTCTTCACTACCCACTGCTACAGTAGTTCAATATGCTGATGACACTACCATAACCTGTGCTGCCACCAGCATTAAGGAACTACACACCATCACCCAATACAACTTTACCCTAGCTGAAACCTGGTTTACTAAAATACAACTTCTTCTCAACCCAAAGAAAACCAAACTAATACTATTCACCCCTGGCAGATCATCCAACTCTGACTATAACCTCACTATATGCTCCAAAAACAATACTCAAATCACACCAACCAACCACACCAAACTACTAGGAGTTGACATTGATAACCACCTAAAGTATGATATCCATATAGCACAAACCATCAAAAGGTCAACAAAACTGGGTCTGCTCTATAGAAATAAAAAGTTCATGACTATTCAGACCAAAGCCACTATTGCAAGAAGCCATCTCCTCTCTATCCTTCTCTATGCTTCCCCTATCTTAACTAACCTTCACCGAACTTCACAAAATGGAATCATGCTACAACAAAATTGCCAAATTTGCAACAGACTCCTCAAATAGATCCCATCACTGTCTTTTCCCTAATGCAACTCAAGTGGCTGGAACTTCCTCAGCTACTTAGACTCAATCAAGCCATAGTTGCACATAAACTCTACTACTACCCTGAAAAAACACCTGCCCTCCAACAACTAATTAAGCCCTACACCACCACTAGAGCCCTGAGATCCAGCAACCAAAATCTCATTCAAGTAATTAGACATAAAAATGAAGCAGGTAAATCTCTTTGCCTGCACAACAGCACAAACCTGGAACTCACTCCCAAACAATATAACCAGCACTACTTCTTGCACCCATTTCAAACACCTCTTGAAATCCTACTATTCTAACATCTGGCTCTGCTCTTGCTATACCCCAGGGTAGCAACATCTATGCTCCAGTTGCATGGACTATGCTACACTACAACATTTTCCTTTACTGAGCTCTACTGCTATCCCACAGATTCATCCTAACATTTCATCCATCTATAAGCAGTAAACATTCCAACACTTGTACTATTCTGTACCATATCCCTTACCAGAAAAACACTCTAATCTGTTTCTAGACTAACACAATACCTAACAGAGATGATCTTACTCTCATCCTACCTATACCTTTACCCTATTTTATGCCACTATGGACATTTATTTACTTCTCAGTTACACTAAAGCATAAATGTATTACAACTTTATATTTACTAATATTCTGAAGGAAAAAAAAAAAAAAAAAAAAACACTTTATTTATATATATTTGTATTATTTGTACTACTTGTATATTCTACTAGAGTACTGACTGTATATTCTTCTAGTTATCACATGCCAGGTAAATGGTCCTCTGTACTACTTATAAATGTTAAGAATTGCTTTGTACTGTTTTCATCTAATATTGTATTGTATCATGGAGCTTTTCTCCCCGGGCCTCCGCTGAAAATGGACCTGTGTCCAGTCGGACTTTCCCGGTTAACAAAAATAAAATAAATAAATAATAAATAAAATAAATAATGATTGCAGTTAGACTTAGTTATATCCCATTCAGTGAATCAAATTCTTCAGCAAAGATTGGACCAAACAAATGTTTGGTGTATAAGTCATGGGCTTACATTTAATGCCAAGTAATGCACCATAGTTTCCTTTGGTAAGTCTAGCATCACTACTATATAATGTATGATAACATTCCACTTAAATCTGTCACAGTCAGGAGTTGGATACTTATGCTGATAAACTCTTCTTTGACTACAACATCCTGTGGTTAAATGTCTTGTTAGTCCTCTTGGCTATAAGCTTAGTGAGAATGTATGACTTTAGAACACTCAGTTTTGAGTCATTTAGTTCACAACAAACATATGCATTTGATATCTCTTTTGGCTATCAAAATTAATTGTTGTAGTGTCTTTCTGCTTTTCCCGGTTAGGGGTCATCACAGCAGAACTCCAGTCCACTAATGATTGGCAGTAGATTTTTACTTGCCGAGTTGCTGGCCCTGACACACAACCTTCAACGAAGGTACGCCCATTCACGCATGTCTCCACGCAGGAGACGCCCTAGCTGAGAATCGAACAGGGCAATGTCTTACTGTGAGGCGACAATGCTAACGCAGCACCACCTAACAAAATTAATAAATAACAATATAGTTTCTTTATCATGCTGATGTGTCATCAGAAATAATGCCTAAATGTTTACCATACAAATTGACATACAAGAAGACTCTTCTCAATTAATTCTACAGTTGAGGACATCTGCACATCTTTATGATGTAATGTTCTGATTACATAAGCATGCATGACTGCAAAGCCCAGCCTTTCCCCCCTCCGCACCACAAGCAAGCACCTTAATGTACATCACAAAATAGCAACCAGATCTAAAACTACATTATTAAAAAAGTCATACCAGAATATATAAATTGTCTGACTTAAAATGAAGTCCAAAAGCTATAGGTGGCAGAGGAGACACTCATTCTTAAAGGCTCCACTGATACATGAACTATCTGTTATACTCACAATGAAGGCTCAGATAGCTATGTCTCAGAGTATTAACTTCCAAAAGTAGCAAAACTACTTGAGTTGTGATCAAGGCAAGAATGCTCATTTAAGATGTACAACAAAGACCAAGGCTCCACAACACAGTTGTCTATGATGGAGACATTTTTGAAGCAAGCACTGGAGGTATCCTCTGTTCTAAGAACAGTGAACACTGGATAGTGGGTAATTAGTCAGTAGATGGTGAAAATAATGTGCTTCACAATCCACTGAGAAATTGTCTGTTAACCATAACCCCTTCATCTTTGGCACAAAGGTGAGGGAAAATGGCCCCTTTTATACTCACACATTAATTCAAGTAATACCCAAGCTTCTCCCATACTTCCACAGTGTGAAGGACTGTCTCACCTTTGATTTCCATTTCTGCAAAGTGTACAGGAAGATTAATATTTTTTTAAAGACAGAAAGAAACATGAGTTCATCCTGAGTTACTCTTTGTGAAAGACTTTATATGACTCCCTATACAAAGAGGTGCAAAGCTCCAATATCTGTTGAGAAGATGTGAAGCCACTGGTGATAAATGCATCTTGACCTTGAAATAACTGACACCTAAACCACAGAGAAATCAGAAATTCATCGAAATAATTTGCAGGCTAACTAGCCCGGGTAACACAGGGTACCACTCCATCATATGTAAGAACTTCTTCCAGCTGAAAACCTAGATCTGCCAAATGGAGGGTCAGTATCAGCCTCAGTAATCACAGAGTCCAAGGACAGGAAATCCAGTGGCATCAGGAGCAAGCCCCAAAATGAAGTCAGTTTTTACTCTAACCATGCCGGCATCCTTGGCTTGGACAAGAAGAGTTGTCGGTATCACAAAGAACTAAGAGCATATAGCTGTCTTTCTGTGCTACCAAGGGGGTAAAAGGAGTAGTTTTGGTCTTTCTTCATGAACTTTCATATCAGAAGTGGAATCACTGGAAAAGGTCAGAATGCATACAGAAGCCAAACAAACTACAGAAGAGAAAAAACATTCACCATGACCTTTCCTTTGCCTAATGAAGCAATCAAAAAAGGTAAAACCACATATGCCTAAGAGGAAATCAGGGTAGTCTCAGGAGTGTCCCACTTTGAGAAAACCATGATATGATATGGCATCCAAATGTTTAGTTCCAGGAAAGGACTAGAATGAGCATTCAAATCATCTGCCATCTCATTCATTTGGATATTAACTGTCAAAAGAGCACTGCTCCTGTTTACAGCCCAGTGCCACTCAAGAATCATCTACCTGTACAGTGGGTCCAAATTTGTGGTACTAGTGCACCAGTGCATACTAAAGGTTGTGGTTGTAAGTGTCTTGCCCTGAAAATGTTAAAAGAACGTCTGAAAACAGAGATATGGGCACTTATGTGTGGGATCAAATTAAGGTTAGATTGGCCATTAGAAATTGACAAGCTCCAACATTTATAAAACAGTTTAAAATTGAATTGTGCCTTCATTTTTTTCAGGATAATAAATATAAAAGCTGTATAGAAAAAACATATAATGCTATATTTATGTACAAAGGTGATATTTTCACATGCTTTAAATGTGTCATTAAAAATATCGTTGATATTTTACAAGAAATATTTTTTATTAAAATTCAAAATGTGCCTGCTTCATTGACTTTGAAGTTTGGAAAACAAAACTATATTTATTTTCTAGGTGACTGCCTTAATATAATTGCCTAAACATTTCATGAAATCATATCAAACTGTTTTGGAGATCTAGTCCTTGCTAGACAGGAAACAAAAATAGTTCAAAGAGGATTATGAGCATAGCCTTCTTAAAAAAAGATCATGTCCAAATTGGTTAAAGCTAACTTTAGCAGTGGAAGAGGCAGATAAAAATGTACAAAATATCCAAAGTTCTGTGGTCCATAGTCAAGTACAAGAAAAGAAGTAGAAAAGTATGTACTGTAAACAAAAGTAATGAAGGCATTAAAGCTGATGCATTTTACCGGAGCGTGGTGATACAGCACACAGCCTCAGACTATAAACTCAAGTTATAGATATCCATGCTTTTGGAAGAAAAGGATACATAACAGTGACTTATGCAATCAAGAATTTTAAGGAAGCTTTTGCTGAAAGAACTGTTAATTATTCACATAATCTTCTTGCTGGTGAAAACAACTTAATAGAATTTGGAGCAGGCATTTTTTGCTCACAAGGTGGTAATGAAAAGTTAAGTTGTTGCCAACAGAAAAAAAACTGTAGAAGAGAAGCCTGTAGATTTTGATTTTTTTTATATTTTATTCCTTCCAGTAAAACACTAAAATACTTAAAAAGAACAATATGCTGAAATAAACTTCCCAGGACCAAAATAGTGCAAAAATACTAAGCTTTAATACTAAGCATTTTTGCTCCAGTCAAAATGAAACCTCATCAGAGTAGCACAGGATGTTGCAACACTGAATTAAATATCACACTTCACCCAATAAAATGTTAAAAAATCATAATTATTAATAAATTACAAACCTGTCGTAATGAACTATGTACATCCACTGTTTAATATTTAAAAAGTCATATTAAAAATATATGTGGTATTTAACAAATTAAAATCTTAAAAAAAGACGTTCAAATGTTCATTTATTACTTAGCTCTCATCAAAATCAATAAACTGCTAATAGAAATCTTCTCATTTAATCCAGGTGGATCGTTGGCCTTTAATAATATTTGCCAGTGTAATTCCCTAGATTCTAACACTGCTGACCACTTCCCATGAATATGAATTAAAAGGTTGGCCTCTACTAATCAATACAAGGTTTTTGATATAGTAATCCAAAACACTAACCTTAAGTATAAGACATAGTCATATACTGGGGGAATTGATTATTGGGTGTATACCTTCTAGACTGTCACATCCAAAGACAGCAAACTGAAATGCCAGCTGGGGAACAGTGCACATATGTATCCTGTGACATGCAGTGCACTAACCATATATGTGGTATTTAACAAATTAAAATCTTAAAAAAAGACGTTCAAAGGTTCATTTATTACTTAGCTCTCATCAAAATCAATAAACTGCTAATAGAAATCTTCTCATTTAATCCAGGTGGATTGTTGGCCTTTAATAATATTTGCCAGTGTAATTCCCTAGATTCTAACACTGCTGACCACTTCCCATGAATATGAATTAAAAGGTTGGCCTCTACTAACCAATACAAGGTTTTTGATATAGTAATCCAAAACACTAACCTTAAGTATAAGACATAGTCATGTACTGGGGGAATTGATTATTGGGTGTATACCTTCTAGACTGTCACATCCAAAGACAGCAAACTGAAATGCCAGCTGGGGAACAGTGCACATATGTATCCTGTGACATGCAGTGCACTAACCAAATATGCACTTCCCAGTGTACCATATGAGCTACACCACAGCAGTAACTATCATGAGCACAATTCCCTGTTCCACTACTCTGGTGATGCTGCCTGTAACTAACATCACCTACAACACTCTACTGACTTGTAACAGGGAACAGAATGTGGCATGATCTGCCTCCTGCATACTTCCTGCACACTGTGTAACCACCCCCTACACAGCCCCAGCATAGTATCTGTTAATCACTTCTCTATGCAAGACAGACATGGCCTACACTAATGACACCACATCAAGACCTACTGTGCAACACACTCAAAGTACACAATACAGTGGCAGCAAAGTGTGTGGTGTGTGTGCAAACTGCACTGCTGTCAGTCTGCACTTGGGTGAGCCCCTTCATCTAGCAGGTGGCCACCCACTGAGATTCTTTCATCATGGAATATCCAGAATGTCAGGCTTAGCAGATGGCCTGGTGTGGATCAGAATGTGGAAAAGCAAGTAATGATGGAGAATGAATGTCAATCAAATAGTAACTCACTACTGAATGCATCTTTATACCAGTGGGAAATATGTGAGAAGTTATGAACTAGGCTACCTGTGGAATAAGCAAGTTTGTTTCTTGGAAAATTGTTTCTATTATTGAGTGCTCATTTAAAGAGGGTGGATGAATATGCTATGAAGTCTACTAATCTCATAGCCACTGAAAAATGAAGATTTTTTTTTATTACACATACTATTTTAGAAATGCTAGTGTCTGACAATGAATCCTGTGATAATGTAGTTTATCAGCTTTAAGAAAGGAAACAGAACTGAATTAATCACTTCCAGTAGCATTAGATGTTTCTTCTAATGGCTTGAAAGAGAGAGAGAGCTGTATAGACTTTGAAAGAAAGGATGAAGAAACCAAAAGTCAGATCATGGAACCAAACCTATCACAGCTTTAATTTAGCTACAGAGTCACCCCTCAGATGACAACAGATTTATCTCCTTCAGAAATGCTTATGTTATGAATACTAAGATATACATTTGACTTGCTTGTACTAAATTTGAAAATGAAAATTCAATGAAAATACTGGTTTGAGATGAGGACTATTGACAAAAGCACCAAGATGAGAAGGTGGGTCTATATTATAATCTCAAAGTCTGACAATATCGAATACGATATTGTCGACACGAGAATAGCGAAAACGCACTACAAATATATTGAGGGTGGCCTAATAGTTAAGGTGTTTGCTTTACAAACACAAGGTGCAGGGTTTGAGTCTCACAAGGAATAATTGGCTAAGCTTAAAATGGCTCGCAAGGGCAGTTAGCTTAGTATTAATCTATGAACCTATCTATGAACCTATCAAATGTTTAAACGGAAAATCTCTGTAGGAGGAGATTTTCGTTTACTTCAATGTAGTGCGTTCTCAGAGATGGTATATTAAATAGGGTGTTGTGGGTGGTTTCCCAAGTGGGGGGTGCAGGGGGGCTTGCCCCCCTGCCTACACACTATTTAGTTTTTTTTTTAAATTTAGTATTTTTATTTTTGTTTCGATGGTTTAAGACTTTGATCACTAAAGTTCGATCTTTAGTGATTCGAAGTTTTAAACCTTCAAGATTGTAATATAGACCCTGAGAAGGTTTGTGCCTGATGATAAAGTGTATGTACAGAATCATAAATATGGGCCTAAATCATGAATTAAAAGAGTTACTCAGAGTTGTTCTAGACCTGTGCCCAATTCCACAGCTACTGGTAATGGATTGTGTGTAAGGAGACATACTGAACAAACCAAAGCTAGACTCACAGAAACAGTAGTAATCTGTAACTCTGAAAAAAGAGGTGCAGAATATGCAGAGTAGAAATGAGGCTCATACATATTTGCTACCAGAGATGGTTTTCACATGAGACACCTGATATGCATGCGGAAGATGAGGATGAGATGTGTGTACTGTGAATGCATGGAGAAACCATTACTTCTTTCTGTGGTAAATGAAGACATATATTTTCAAAATCATCAGATTTGCCTGTTGTCAAACTATGATCTAATGGCTTATAAGTGTCATACACTGAAAATGTACTAAGTTAAGTTTTCAGAATGAAGACTATTAAACCAAATATTTTCTTGTACTGAAAACTGTAGTTTAAACAAGGAATCCTTAGAATAAAAGGGGACAGTATCTTGTAAATTCAGTTGTTAATGTGTTTTTGGTACACTGTTTAGAGAAAGGATAGTTTGTGTGAGAAGTACAAACACATGTAAATCATTGTATTGTCATTATACGGTCTACCAGTGTCCCCTCTACTCTGCTGTTAAAAGCTTCTAGGTTACTTAACTTTTTACACTGACACTGGATTTTTTGCACCCTGACTCTTCTTTACTGGCATGCTTCCTACAAAGGGGGTGGGGGGACAGAGACTGAAGGTTTGTCCCTGATGGTGGAGCCATTAACCCTCCCCTGCTTCCCTGTGGTAGCTCACATCATGTTGAGCAGACTGGGAAGTTTCCCAACCCTAGCTTCCCTCAGAGTGATAATGAGGATATGTCTGGCTGGGTGGGCTATCAGGAGAGGCTCCACCCCAGGTCCATAGGATGGCTACACCTTCTCTACTTCTCCCCACCTCCCCAGCCCAGGTGTTTCATTCTGAGCACTGACAAATGGCATCTGTCAGAATCCAATGAAGAACCATCCCTCACACCTCCTCCCATCTATGATAGGTGCATTCATCCTACCTACCTTGCCATTAAGTGCCTAAGCCACTAATCGAACTCAGGTCACTTGGGCTGCAGTCAGGGCTTTATTCCTGCATGACACCAGAGCTGTTAACTGCTGTCTGGACTTTGGATTACTTGGGTTGATAAGTTATTACTAAACATGCAGTTTGGGTGACCTTGGAGAGCCTAGCCATGTCTCCTATAGAATATAATTTTAATTTATTTATTTATTTTGCATTTGTTGACCGGGAAAGTCTGACTGGACACATGTCAATTTTCAGTGGAGATCCAGGGAGAAAAGCTCCAGTTACATCACAGGTACATAAACATATACGCTCAAATTAATACAATACAAATGGTGAAATACACATATAAAAACAGGTTTCACTCAAAGGTAAATATGACCTGTTAGCAGACTCATAGTTAGATAGTTGTCAGATAATAAATTCATCTTGCAGTATAATACATTCTGTACACACTCCACACATGAAGTATATTGTAGCCTTATACAGCTAGGATATAACAGTAAATAGCAGGTTTGTATGTAGTTTTATAATGTTTTTTTTTTTTTTTGTAGCTTATTAAAGCAGGCAGTTTAATGTGAGAAACTAGAGTTTAGATTATCCACGAGAAATATATTTTATGCTTATAACAGTAGATAGTTACATGTTAGAAGCTAGACTTAATATTGCCCATGACTAGATATTTCTAGCATTTCAGCCTTTACCCAGGGGTAAGACAAGAGCATAGCCAGTTGTTTTGAGTTGTGTTTTTAGTAGTTTTTTGAATTGTCTTGTTGAGTTATTTTATGTTATTTGGGTAGGGAGGGAGGGAGTTCCAGAGTTTGGAAATGTAACAGCTAAAGAAAGATTTACCTGACTCATTGTTATACTGTGCAACTTCAAGGAGGTTAAGGGTACTTGATCTCAGAGTTCTTGTGGTGGTGTGTATTAGGTTTTGGAGGGCTGGAACCTTATCTGAGTGATGGTATAACTTATGTGCTAGTGACAATTGATTGAGTTGAAGTATTTGAGGGAACTCCAACCAGTTCAATTTCTTGAGAGCTACACAGTGATGTGTTCTATATGCTGATTCAGTTGCAAATTTAGCTGTCTTATTATAGCAGGTTTCTAGTTTGGATAGTTCAGATTTATGGAGGTTGGTAAATACTGGGGATGCATAGAGGAAGGGTGGATAGTAGATTTGTCCTGGCTATTTTGGTTTTGGATTGCTTGGAGAGAAATTGCATGTTATGATAAAGAAGCCTCAGTTTTTTGTGAACTTTTTTTTACAGTTTGAGCAATATGCAAGTCGAATCTTAGGTAATTGTCTATTTCTGCACCTAAAAGTTTGGTGTGCATAGTTGGGGTAATAATGGTTTTGTTATTAGAGGTACTAGTGAAGTTGTCTGAATGGGGGAGAGCTCTATAAGATGTGAAGAGGAGTAATTTGGTTTTGGCTGGGTTGAGAATAAGCTGGTGGTTGCTAAGCCAGGTTTCAGCTTGTGAGAAGCATTCTTGTGTTTGGGAGTGGAGGTGTTCGAGTGTTGGGGCGGCACATATGATTGTGGTGTCATCTGCATATTAAATTATTGTGCTTTTTGGCATGGAGGAAGAGAACTGATTGGTGAATAGAGTGAAAAGTAATGGACCTAGGATGGAGCCTTGTGGGACTCCTAGGGATACTGGTAGTAGAGAGGATATTTGGTTCTGCCATTTTACAGCTTGTTGACAACCTGATGGATAGTTCTCAAACCATTTGAAGGAGGAATAATTAAGTTTGAGGGTAGATAGAGTATGGAGAAGTTTGTTATGATCCACCATATCAAATGCTTTAGATTAGTCTAAGAATATGGCAGAGACTAGTTGGCCATCATTTCTATACTGATTAATGCTATTAGTGAATGCTACTAGTGCAGTGGTGGTACTGTGAAAGGATCTAAAGCCATGTTGATTTCTGGATAGCAAGTTGTTTTTTTGAAGGTAGTCCATGAGTTGTGTGTGTATGACCCGTTCTAAGATTTTTGATAAGGGTGATAAAATAGCAATAAGATGGTAGTTGTTGAATTCAAAGGAGTTACCTCCTTTGTGTAATGGTATAATATAGCAGCTTTTCCATATGTTTGGTACTTTGCACTCGGAGATGGACCCATTGATGAGGATTGAAACAGCATAGGCTATAGCAGGTGCAGCTATTTGGAGGTATTCAGAGGGTAGGTTATCGGCAGCCAGAGTGGTGGGTTTGAGCTTTTGGAGATGTTTTTGAATAGTTTTGGTTGATACTGGTTGAAAGGTAAAGTGGGATGCATTAGTTTGTTGTTCAAGTGGGTCTGTTGTAGTTGGTGTAAGTGGGTCTGTTGTAGTTGGTGTGTTTGTTAAGTGGGGTGTGGTAATCAGTTGGTTATTAGCTAGGGCTTGGATTGTTTCAGTGAAATATTTATTAAACTGGGTGGGGATGTTATCATGGTTGTTCTGAGTTGTCAGTGAGGGTGTTGTTGTTTTTCCAGGTTGCAATACAGACTTGATTGCAGCCCAGAACTTCTGGGGGTTGTTTACATGTGTTTGTTGTAAGTTTTGGTAATAGCTGACTTTGTCCGTTTTGATGTGTTTTTTGGCTTTATTCCTTAGTTCTAAATCTGTTAGTTTGTCTAGTTGGGTTTTGGTGTTTTTAAATTGGTTCCATGCTTTATCCCTTTCTAAGAGAATAGTTTACCAATAGATGTACCTCTCTTCTTTATTAGGTGCCATTTACTAATCCCAGGACTAAATTTATGTTATAAATGAGCAAATGTCAAGACTTAATTGAAAGATTACAAAATGTTATACAGTGTAAAATGTGAAGGAAATTTGTTCTACAAGCAAAGAATCCTTTGGATAATGATAGTGCCCCTCCAGAAAAGTCTTATCTGTGTTATGATGTAAGCTTAGAACTTTGGAATGAGTGTTCTTAGTATTTCCAGTGTTTCTGAGGAGGAAAAGGTTAAGTAAGACTGAGTTTTTCATAGTTCTGAAGGCAAGGCAGGAGACGTCCGTGAGGTAGCCTATATGGCATGTCAAAAAAGTGAGAGGGTATTCAGTTTGTGAGAGGTTCCGTTTGTATTGATAACTAAGGGAGTCTAGCCCTTTAATTATGTTGGTTAGAAAACACTGAGGTATTTCAGGATGGGTTATGAGTTTGAGGAGATACATACAAACTGGCACACTGTAACCAGTGATTAGTTGAATAAGAGAAGAGAAGACTTTAATGGTAACAATGACATCTCTGGATCTAGATGATATGCCTTTGATAATCGATTAGGTCAATGTAAAATATTTCCTTACTGTAATTAATGATCAAAGTATAGTTTGTTGTTGGTGAATATCTCTATTTATTTAATTACAGCATTGAACTTAAGTTGGGGTTCCATTTATGTGATAATCAATGGGGTAGACTTGTTTCCAAAAGTTAGTTATTAAAGCTTTTGAACTTTTACGATTTTGAACATTTCTTATAAGTCAAAAAGTGACTGCCTGTTGAATCAGTAGCAACGGGGTGACTGTTGTCTCTTTTAAGCAATCATTTTCAGCATCACTCTACAGCACACTGCCCTTTCCCTGCTTTTGTATTCATTAATAAATGCATGACATTTTGTCTTTTCTGTGTCGGCCTGCTTCTCCCTTCAGCACAATGGAATCTTTCTTCTGATATTCTGAATTTCCGATGCAGCCTGATGTTAAAATTATGCTACATCAAAAGATTTGAATACCCTCTGTCCTGACTGTACAATCACTACTCGCTTGTTAAATCTGTTAAGACAGAATGGATGCTCTTCAGTATAAAACCTTGCCCACTAACCTGAGTTGTTAACTGCATAGATAAAAATATAACATTTTTAAATATTTTGGCCTTTGGCTGAACCCCTCTGTTTACTTTAGCCAGTGTTTCTCAAATGCCCGAAAGTTATAAAGCCATGCACCACCCATTCACGTAGTGATCTGCAACAGATGTGTACTGTAATCCAACAAACTTCATTCAAATAGATAAACAGCACATTTGATTTTAAATTAAGGGACAGTTGGGGAGGCCACATGTTAACCACTCAATGGCCACAAGTTCCTTACCAATAAAATGCCTTTGAAGCTACTCTTTTAAAATGGGATTAACTAATCATGTGTGTATCTTTGCTCCAGTACTCTTCAGATTTACATCATTTTGCATTGTTTTTGTACTCTGACTTTAACTGGCTATTGTCATTTTGGAACCATTTATGAGAAAAGTCATTCTGCTCTGCAACTACTTTGTTTTGTTTATAATCTCTGGTCCTTTTCATTCTTCCTCTTCAACCTCAGATCTACTACAGTCCTTCCCCTTGATATTAAGCCTTCAAGACGTATGTGTATGTTAGTTCCCCCTGCTTTCTTGTACTCTGTTCCATTAATCTCCTGTCCTTTCATTGAAAGCAAGGAATTCCTCATCTTGTCTGATTATGCACTATTCATTCTTTCAGCGTACAACAGCTTTTTTCTTAATCTTGACCTTCTTTCATATCCTGCCATTCCTCTTTCCTGTCTCTGCATCAGCCCCTTTGTATAGTCCTTACCCAATTTCTGTCTAATTCATGTTTAACATTTTGTATACACTTTTCATTTATTAGTTCCCATTTGGCATCACAGGATTCCACAAGAGTAAATGGACATACAGCCCTTTGTGCTCTGTCTAATCAGGTGTCATTTCACTCCTGAAATTTGAAAAAGAATGTTCATGATATGGGCCATTCTAGTTCTGCATTAACAGGGCTCCAGTCCTGATAGTTACTGAACATCCTCTGTTCTGTTTATCCTCACTTATCTTACGAGTAGAATGAATTAGAAAGCAGCAGACTGTCTTACTGGTCTCATGACAAATCACATATAAACAGTTCATTACGATATCAAGCACTTATTCCAGACTGAATGTGAATGGTAAATATGTAAACTAGCCTTCATGTACCTTTAAATGAAGCATGACTTACAACTTTTTCAAACATGTCAGAAGATATGATATAAAAATGAAAAGTCTAAAATATCTGTATAGTTAATGCTGCAATGTAGTTTCACTGAACAGGTAGTGAATGGATATTGTTGCTGGTTGCAGTCCTCTCTGCCAGCAATAATTACAAAAATAAAAACATAAAGCTATTCAGTGTATTCAATATAACATTTCTTTGACAGTATTTATTATTCAGTCCGTTTTTGTCAAAGTCAACTGCAAATATTGCCTTATTCAGCCTCCAGTGCTGTGTATATGATACAGCTTGTTTGAAATGTAATGAATTTCTGCCACCTATTGCACAAGTCCAGTAGTACAGCATTCACAAGAAATTATGGTTAACATAACATTTCACAGCCAAGTCTTTGCTCAACCTTATATCTTCTTAAATGGGAAAGCTCACACCTTTTTGCTATTTGTGATTTCTGTCGTACATATTCTTAGCTGAACATGCTTAAAAATTAAAATATTCATTTTATAGTCAACTCAGAGTGTGGCCTAATAGACCATGGACACTGTGTGTGTGTGTGTGTGTGTGTGTGTGTGTGTGTGTGTGTGTGTGTGTGTGTGTGTGTGTGTGTGTGTGTGTTTGTGCGCTGTGTGTGCATTCCTGTGTGTTGCTTAGGCTAGTCAAGAGTGAATGACATGCTGTAGCAGTTTTGGACTGCATCACTGAATGGGAGGACACAGAATTTGAGATAGAGAATTTTAAATGCATGTGCATTTTCATACTTTTGATGGTTGGACCTGAAGCTTAACTGGTGCATTAACATATATTTTTTGTATTTTTTGGCTAAATGTCTTACTGCTTTCAAACATGGGCCATAGAGCATGATATCATTTTACTTTCGGTATATCCTGTCACACAAATGTGGTAAATGAAAACAGAGAGTCCTAAATTTTCCACCAACAGCTGTGTGCTTCTATTAAGGCATAAGGTACTGAGCAGTTAATAAGCTGCATCCTGTAGTCAGGAGCACAGGGGTTGTCATTCCCCCCTTTACTTGTGTACTGTGTGACTCCATAGAAAATCATTTGACCAAGATAGTGCTCCAAGATTGTCCCTTAAAAGGAACGCTTGTGTCCAATGGGCTTACCCAGTTAAACATTTTATAAAATAAAAAATTTAATTATCTAACAGGGAAAGGATGTTTAAGTCTGGCTGTTAATTTTATTTGTTGCCTGGCACAGGGTTGGCTTTAAGTGAACTGGCACCCTAGGTAAAGAATTCCATTGTGCCCAGCCCCACTGCATACTACACCAATACACACACACACACACACACACACACACACACACACACACACACACACGCCCAGTGTCTCCTTGCCCCCCCCCCAACCAATTCTGGCCTATCCATACCACCCAGATTACCTGGATCTGGGGTTGGGGAAAGGTTCATAGGTTCATAGGTAGGTACTAGGTTATCTGCCCAAGGGCATTTATAAGCCTAGCCAGAGTGTGTTGGCTTTTGCCGCCCCATTGATTAATTAACTAATCCTCTGCCCAGCAGAGCCAATGAAATGATCTCAGGGAGCCAATAAAGTGATCCCAGGATTGTTATAATTGTCAAGGTGCTTACTTCACAGGCATAAGATACAGGATTTGATTCTCACCATTGGAAGGGAAATTGGCTAGGCTTAAAATGGACGACAAGGTCGGCTTGCCCAGTACTTACAGTACCTATTAACCCATTTTCTTCCTTTTTTATTAGCTTGTCTCCATCTTTATTTTTGTCTGCATTCTTTCATTCAACATATCCTAACTAGACAAGACTGTACTCTGGTAAATGTGGAGGAAATAACTTCATTAAGCCATGGGAGCTCCTAGATACTCTCTGGTGAACTTCAGAGGTTTATTAAATGACCTGTTTCATCAAAAGATAGCCTGAAAAATCCAGATTAAGGAAATACATTCAGTGTTACTCTTCACCTTTGCTATTTCCTGTATCCTTTTAAAACACCCTAGTTGAACAGGCCTGCACTGTAATAAATGTTGTGGAAATAACTGAATTAAGCTTGGGGCCTGTTGAAGCTGTGGATGTTCTAGATGCTGGTGGTGCATTTTACATCTTTTTTTCCATCCTTTTGATCAAATAATGTCCAGGACAAAAATCCACATTTAAGGAAAGTACTTCAGTGTTATTCTTGAACTTTGCTTTTTTCTGCATCCTTTTGAGAAGCCCTAAGTAAATAAGACTTATTTATTTATTTATTGACATTTGTTTACCGGGAAAGTCCACTGGGCCAAGTGAACCCATTTTCAGTGGAGGCCCAGGGAAAAAAGCTCCAATGAAAAGAATAATACTAAAAGATAAAAAAATACTAAAGAAAATAGAATACAAATGAAAATGAAAATTACATTTCTGACACAATAGTAATATATAAAAATGTGCAAAAAGGAAATAACTGTGTTAAGCTTGGGTCTTGGAGGGCACTAGGCCACCAGACGTCAAGATGACTCTGGATATCTGAAGTGTATTTTATAGCTTTTTTTCCCACCTTTTACCCAAAGATGGCCTGAACAAAAATTTTATATAGAAAGAAAGCCAATCTTTTTTATATTTCAGGGAAGAAATAAAATTGCATCTCCTCTCTCACTGTCAGTCATTCACAGCCACATTGGTGTGTGGCAAAAATGGAATGGGATATTTAAAGTAAGTTACACCAACAGCATCCATTCCTACCCAGCAGTTATGCCTACTTTTGTGTGCATTTCAGATGTCTTTGATAACAAAAATGATAGCCGTGATCTGTATATCAGCTGTATTCCCTGCAAACAGTAACATTACACATTAAAGTATTCTAAGATGTTTCAAGCAAAACCACATTAATCCTGAAAATATACTCTATCCTGCAAAGCCAAATAGTGACTGCTTAAATTGAGAAAAGCAACCAAAGGGTCAGTTGTTCTGTATAGACAGTGCCCACATTAAAGCATTCCAAGTTTTCTCACATAAATTACAGTACTACTGCAAATGCACACTAGTTTTGCAAATCCAGATAGCAACTATTTAAACAGAGAAAACAACAAGATGGTCTGTTACTTTCTACACCCCCCACACACCAGTTATAGCTACAAATGACAGCCATGGCTTCATTCCATGGAAGCAGTAATTACACACTAAAGTATTTCAAGTTCCTTCACACAAATCACATTAGTCCTGCAAGATCAAAATAATAAAAAATAAGGCCCTGATCATATTCCCACAAAGAAAGGACAGAATGTTTCTCTTTGCATCGACAAAGATTGTCTAATGAAAAAGAGGAAAGAATTCCTATGTCTTGCACTTTTGACTGACAGTAAACCACAGTTGTTCACTGGGAAATAAAAGAAAAAATGTGAAGGAAATACCTCAATTTCTCAGTGCAAGAAATATGGGCAAATTCAAAAATAACAGAGAGATGAAAGCCCAAAAATCAGAGACAGATTTTAAATATTGTTCTTATAAACTTAGAAAGCTGCTAGGATAACACTTTTTCAATTTGCATGCATTTCCTGTAGGATAAGAGGTCTGAAATTTAAATGTCTGTCATTATTTAGTGACTTCTTTTGTCAAAAAATTTACCAGAAAAAATTACATTGGCATGCACTTTTTATAGGATATGAATATGAAAATCAAATGTCTCTTTTTATTTAGTGGCTTCTATCCTCAAATATATGCCTGAAAACCACACATTTTATTTGGAACAAACCAAAAGTATAAGGCAAAAATCCAGACAGTTGGGAGGTATGCCTAGCTGAGGCCAGGTACGAGGCATGCAAAATCAAGCACATTCTGCAAAACCAGGGGCAGTTGAAGACTGGTAAAAAGATATGCCCATTTTCCAGTTGAAATACTTAAACTCATTTTTTGAGCTTTCTGAGCTGTACTGAGTTTCAAGATAGATCATGGGTGAGATGTGCAGGACGCCAACAAATCAAATGGCCAAATCTGCAGGACATCCACCCAACAGCACTGCTCCCCTCCATTGTAGGGGTGCATTCCAGGTATTTACTTATTTTTTGTAATAAAGAAATGCCACTTTTATTGTAAGGAAATAAAATAAATTTAAATAGATAAATACATGAAAAGTGCCCCTACAAAGCAAGTGAGAGTGGTGCCCTAGGTGGCAGTTGATTTGGCATGTGCCTAAGGCCAGCCATGGCCTGGCACAATTAGCACAGATGATTAAGGCATTGAGTTAACTAGCCACTTCTTGTACCTAAGATACAGGCTTTGAGTTCTTCTACCTCCATTTACCTACTGAGTAATTCTAGTAAGTCATTTAAATAGACATTGCTGCTTGGTCACCCCTGAAATGGAACATTTTCATCCTGGGACTTACCTTTTTAAGTAATGTACAAAATAAAATAAAATTTAAAATTACAATTGCCAAATGAACTATGTAATATAATCAAATGAAACCTCTTAATAAGCACGCTGCCAAGCCTAGAGCTACTTTCATACAATGAATCTCTTTTTCCAAGTCACTCCATTACAAATATACATTGTTTTATAAAGGATGTTATATGGAGTGGCATTTTGCCAAAGATTCTTCAAGGAAGTGCTGTACCAAGATGCTTCATTGCCTGCATGTGTTTTATATCAGTGTGTTGCATGGCATCAGACATTGGTGGGAAAGAACCAGCAATAATATTGAGGAGACTTTTCAGTAACCTTTATCCTGCAGCATCAGTGTTCCCTTATAGTCTTAAGAACTGAATTTTATTTTATTTATTTATTTAACATTTGTTTACTGGGAAAGTCCGACTTGGAACGAGCCAATTTTCAGCAGAGGCTCGGGGAGAAACTCTCCAGACACATTACAAAGACATGTCACATTTCTGCATGCTGATATAAAACATGTGCAGGCAGTGAAGCATCTTGGTACAGCACTTCACTGAAGATTCTTTGGCAAAATGCCACTCCATATAACATCCATCCAACTTACATTAATAATGGAGTGACTTGGATAAAGAGATTCATTTTATTGGAAAGACTCCTATAGATTCTGACCAAAAAAACTTGCAGCACACTATCTCTAACTCTACCAATGTGATTTTGGTGGGGAGGGGGTGGGTTATGGCATGTTATGCTGAACATGTAGAATATGATGGTAACTACATTTTTTTCAGTAGGAACAAATGGTGCTGACAAGAAAATATCAGGCTTAGTGCAGTCAAGAATTAAAATTTGACTGGCAGCCAATACCCAAAAGTCAGGTGTTCTCTGAAGGCCAGGTACGGTGTCATCCTATACATGAAAAGGACCAAGCTAAAGCAAGCAGGTATAACATTTTATGTCACAAAAACAACTTGTTTTGGCACAACCTGTGCTAGCAGGCATAAGTTATTGTAAAAGGGCAAGTTTCCTATTTAAACATGGCGGACATTATTTCCCACTTATTAAGTGACTTCTCAGGGACCCCACATATGACAAATTTCCCATCAAAGAATCTCTGCAGTTTATCCAAAACTAGATAACAGTAATAACACAAATATTCCATCATCTATCCTCAATGCAGACTGAGATCTCAATATACTGGCAGTAGGCCAGTACTTTCCAGTCCTATACAGTGCCAAAAACAGAAGCACAGTCTGTCAGTAGCTTAAAGGCCCACTATTTATTCTGAATAAGTACACAGCTGTTGTTTGTCTTTTCGGCTTTTCCCGGTAAGGGGTCGCCACAGCGGAACTCCAGTCTGCTAATGATTGGCAGTAGATTTTTATTGTGCCAAGTTGCCAGCCCGATGCCCAACCTTCAGCGAAGGCACGCCCATTCACGCATGTCTTTCGGAGGCCACTCAACCGCGGGGAGGACATGCAGACTCCACACAGAAGGCACTCCCCGCACACTAGCTGAGAATCGAACGGGAGAACCTCTTGCTGTGAGGCAACAACTCAACCGCTGTACCACCGCGGCTTCTGAATGAAACAAAAAAACATTTCAAGTAGTTAGTCTCCTCTGACCTGTCCACTGCATGCCCACCATCCCAAGTACATAGTTATCAGCAGGAGAACAAGCCAGTATAATCCTTCCTCACTGGAAACTTGTCTTTTGTTTATGGAGTTGACAGTTGCTATGAAAATCCTGTGCTGCATTTTATTATAGCTGATGATTCCTGCTGATATTCCTTATTCATTCTAAAAAATGAGGACACATCATTGTCATACTGCAGCCTTGCAAAAGTGTTTCCACCTAGGCTCAGTAAGTAAACTGCTGTTGAGAACATTGTGTTTTACTGATTAAAATTTAGCAAACATGCATTCACACTTATCAAATAGTGTGAGCTGCCAAGGGCTGTATTGGGGGTAAGTCCCTTAGCAAGAGCCTTGGAGATGACTATGTTAAGTGCAGGGGTGTAGAGTGTAAAGCTCCTTTCACTATAATGGCAGAGGCTTTGACCCTCCCATAACAGGAAAAAAAACAGTTTTGATCTAATGATGAATGCATTCTTGATTTTTATCAAGGCTGCTTTCCTTTTCAAGCAGCTCTGTTGAGTTTCGTTTCAGCAATATGGGTGTTGCAAAATCGTGTTCAAAGAAGTGACTTTTGCCATTCTGACATGTTTCTTGGTAGAGACCCATAACTTCAAAATGTTCTACATTTTGATGTCACATTTCAGCATATGTCCTGTAGAACCTGTTCTCATGAACTCTAAGTGACAATGTGCAATTTTGTCAACATGTATAATTTTGATATTTATGTTAAATTTTCCTTTGCACAAAATCTAAAAAAAAATACTAATGTATTTCATAGGAATGTCCTGTTAGATAACCAAGTTTAAAAGTATTAAAAGTTGCCAACATTACAGAGGTACATTCATTTAGTCTGGAAAATGCAATGTAAAATGTTTCAGAATTTCAAGTAGTCTGCGATTAAACTACAAAAAAATCATATTTATTTGGATAGATTTATGGCAGTAACAACTTTGTAACAGAAATTCACATATAAAATATACTGTAGTTCTGAATTCCTTTAAAGCACGTCATGCTTTGCAGAAAATCTTGTTTCTACATCAAGTACAGCTAAAAAAAGTACTATTGCAAATACAGCAAAATAAATTAAGTGTGTACTACACAAAAATGTAACACTTCATTTTTAAGCAGATCAAACATTTAAGAACTGCATTGTGCATTTTTTTCTGTAAACAAAGTTACTAAAGAACTGTCCCTTTAAGCTCATAAGTAGAATTTGAATGCATACAACGATCACCCTGGATGTCTTATTATCAATCTGTTCTTTAACAGATACAGTAAGACTAGGTACCCTGACATAATTTATCAACATAATGCCCATTAAATTTCTATATGAGCTGTTCATAGATCTGAATTGAAAAACACAAGTGAATTCATATGGACCATTTAAAACCACATATCCTTGCTAAAAATTCTATACTCCTTAGTGTGAATTATGTATCTGACTTGCAATGCCATTCTTTGGTATAGCAAAACTTGAAGAAAATAACTGGCAGTAAAAACTTGAAGTGAAACAGGCCAGTCAAAGATGGGAGAAAGAAAAAGTGACCAAAAGAAATATAAATTAGAGAAATATTTATATTACTTAAGTTTAGAGAACTATTTATATTACTTATTAAACAAAGCACTATTTTTGGGGGGATCAAATTTGTGTACCTTAAGTTTTAAACTGTTAAGGGGAGTAGGCTGAACCCACAAAAATAAGAATAGTATGATTATTTTTGCCAGGTGATTTTTGCTCCCATTCCTGCTGACCATCAAACCAACTTTTCAGTCAGAGAGTGCCTGTTTGTTCCTCTTCTCCAGGGATTCCTCCAAAAACCAGGTCTGAGGAGGTGCTGTCATTCAGGCAACCAAGAGGGTGCTTTGTGCTCTCGCCAGCATCCTGGCAATCATAGCACTTTGATAATCTAACTCCAACCCTAGGTGGGAGGACCTATAAATTTTGTCATTGCAGTGGCCAGTAGAATAGCTAGAGTGAGGCAAAGGGGGCTGCCTCCTTGGGCATAAAGTGCTAGAGAGTACAATCAGCAAATACCTTTCTGTTCTCAGTACTGGGCATTACCATTGTATTTCTGATCAAAACTAAAACACTTAGTACTCCATGTATGGCATAAACTGTAGCAGCTGCTTCCTACATTGTTGCAAGGGGTTTGCTACATTCTAAAAATATTTATTTTTTTAAGAACTCGTGCTGTAGCACTCAGTCTGTGGAATAAACTGCTGTAGCTGTGTGCTACCTATGTAGAAGCAATTTTCCACCATTTAAAAAGCAAGAGTAGAGTTTGTTCTTAGAACTGGAGTACTTTAGCACTCTTTGTATGGAATATACTGTAGCACCTACTTGTTACAAATGTAGCAAGAAGCTTGCTATTGGTCAAAAAACAAAAACAGCTTTTTTCTTTTTCTTAGACATGAAGAGCTTTGCTTTATCAGCGTGTGTGTGTGTGTGTGTGTGTGTGTGTGTGTGTGTGTGTGTGTGTGTGTGTGTGAGAGAGAGAGATACATTTTACAGCTGCTTGGGACAAATGTAGCAAGTACTTTTCTGTAGTTTAAAAGGAAAAAACAGTTTTTTTTTGTTCTTCAACTTAGAGGTAAGGGGGAGGTGCTAGATTGTTGGTGGAACCGGGCACCAGAATAGCTAACTGCACCTGTCACTGTCCCACACTGCTCACCCATACCTCTCAACTGTACAGATTTTTGCAAAATGTCCAGATTTTTGCTTCATATTTTTGGTCTGTTTCTCATAAAATTGTGGTTTTCTGGCAAATCATTGAGAGATGATGTCAACAAATAATGACAGATGCTTGAGATTCAGACTTCATACCCTTATGAAAATTCGTACTAATGCAAAACCTGCTATTCTGTAAACTTTCTAAGTTTGTAAGAACAGTATTTAAACATTGTCCCTATTTTTGGACCCCTGTCCCCCATTATTTATGGCTTTGTCCAGATTTCTTGCTCTAAGAAGTTCACAGGTATGTGCTCACCCCTTGTGAGTTTGCACTTTTGCACACTCAGCATGAAGGCTACCACTCATTATTAACTTGATGAGCCTAACAGCTGCTCATAGGCCACCCTTTTGTGTCACCATGACTACTCAGAGGGGTAGTGGTAGTGTGTGAAGCCAGCTCCACCCCTTCTTCCCTCCCAAAGGTGGGCTTGCCCATCCTCCCTGCCAGTATCATCAAACATCCAAGATACTAATTGTACTCAGGACATCTGGGCTATAGTAAATTCTTCATCTGGTTACAGAAGTATTGAGTGTTTGCCTGTTAGTAAGGGTGAGTTAGGATTTCTGAAATATGATGGTCAGATTTGTTGCATATAAGAGAACAGTGAATATTGATTTAGTGTCCTCATGGTTTGAAAATCATAGATATTGACAGAACATTAATAAAATAAGTGTTACAAAACACAAGACAGAATGGGCTTTCCAGACATCATATGAGGTTTGAGAAAATAAATTAATGAGATCTCCCTGAACTAATTCTGCCAAAGCTAAAATGGGCAGAATGAAATATAAATAAAATAATCAGCTTTACTGAATGTAAGATTGCTTTCACAGAAAAAAAATAATACTTTCTCTGAGAGACAACACCCCCTGCAGGGGGCTACACTCCTTGCATCCCCGTCTTTTTGATATAGAACCCACATGGTTAGAATTGCTGGAGCCATGTCAGACTCCAAACCAGTTACAAGTGGTGTCCCACAAGGCTCAGTCCTGGGACCTCTCTTGTTCGGTATATATTTCTCGGAGGTACAGGCCAACACGGAAGGACTGTGGCTGACCAAGTTCGCAGATGACTGCAAACTGGGCGCCATAATCGACTCTCCAGCCAACACAAGCATCCTCCAAAAGGGCCTCATAGAAACAGACAACTGGTGCCAGAGCCATGGCCTCAAGCTAAATGCCAAAAGTGTATAGTCATCCCTTTGGCAAAACAAAGTGCCCACAAATTACCACATAGGTGATAATCCATTAAGTACAGAAGAAGTAATTAGGGACCTGGGGACCCAAGTTGATAGCAATCTCTCATTTGACAACCACGTGGCCAAAGTGGTTAGAAAAACATTTTATATAGCCCACCTAATCATGAAAGGATTCACATCTAAATCAGGGGAGGTCATCGTGCCTCTTTACTCATCCCTCATCAGGCCCATAATTGAGTACAATGCCCCTTTTGGGATGTACCTTACCAGACACCTGCAGCAACTGGAAAGATCCCAAAAGTACCTCACCAAGAGAATCAAAAGGCTCAAACAGATGCCATATGCTGCCCGGTTAAAGAAACTCCAGCTCTACTCAGTGGCATACCGCCTGTTCAGAGGCGATCTGTGCCTGACGTATAAAGCCATGTCCAACCCGTAATTAATGGACATGCTGCACCTCAGAAAATCCTAATCCCATCGAGCTACGCGCTCGAGAGACTTGAACCTCAGCACTGAAATAAATAGGACATGCTGGAGGGACAGATTCATAACCCAGAGGTTCCCTTCATTCTGGAATAAAATCCCAGTCCAGGTTAGGCAGAGTCCCTCATTGACTCTCTTCAGAGGAATCTTGATGAGTGGATGGGAGATCGTAGATTTACCCCGGGTATCACTTCTGTGTCACTGTTAGACAGAGGCACAGTATACTAACCTCGAAAAAGGGCATAGCAAAATAAATTTAAAATGGGTGGTGAAAGCCAAACACATTCTGGCTAGGCTTATAAATGCCCTAGGGCAGATAGCCTAGTATGAACCTATGAACCTATAATCACTACACCTGAAAGAAAAGACGAGAAAAGGAAAATAGCCAAATAATAGCAGATCTGCTTTAGTAGATCAAAATGCCATAATGCCAAAATTTAAAAAAAAATGAGACAAAAGCATTGCAAATGAACATCGGTGAAAGTTAACAATGCCAAAACTACTGAAAATCGAATCCCATAATGCACACATCTGGAAGTACCACAAAGATTGAGCCAAACTCAAACAAACAACTTACACATTCAAACATGTCAATTAAAAAATATATACCTTTTTCCATATCTTTGCAGGGGACTTGCCTCCCTGCACCCCCGACACCCTGTACAAATTATATACACCAACTCCATGATCGCACTACAGTGGGGAAAAGGGTAAATTTCCCATTCTTCACTGTATGGCGATCTCTGTTCACAATCATTAAACATGTAAAATTTTTCGCTTACATATTATGCTTAAATGAAGAAGATGTTTTTGTAATTGCAGCACAATCTCCATTCTAAACCTCCATGGTGCTTCAGGACATACACATCAGGTGATTCAATTTTAACAGTTTTGGCAATGTTAAAATTTGTTAAAGTTCATTTCCGTTCTTTTCGTCCCAGATTTCTAAATTTTGGTGTTATGGCATTTTGATCTACTGAAGTAGATCCATAACAGTAGCCTGTGTCCAAACTTAAAAATTTTTTCCATTTAGTTGGATTTATGGATTCATGTCACAGTAGCTGAAACACATTGGTTTGAGCTGCTATTTGCTCATGTTTTGCTTGCTCATCTGTGCATAATCTGATGCCACATATATTCACAGCTTATTGAGTTTAGGTGATATGAAGTCTGTCTTGAAGAATCAAATGACAAAGATCAAATGACAGCGATCACCAATGGCTCTGGTAAATCCGCCTCACATCCAGGAATCCTGTGTACAACAAAAAGGATGAGTCACAGGACAAACAAGTACAAAAACAATAATAAGTGTCTACCAAGTTGACTTCAACAGATCAATTTTTCAGTGATGAATTCCAATAGGTGGATGAAAGAGCTTATCAGAAATTAAAGCTGAGTTATTCTGGTGACTAAGCCTGTATAAATTAGTTTCTTCAGTACCTTCATAGGAAAGGAATTAGCATCTGAAGTTTTAGTCTGTTTACTATTGTTGCTTAATATTGTAAGGTTTCAGTGCTATAGTTTTCATTTTTCCAAAATAACAAGGAAGTGAAGTCAGTTCTCTACCTTAAAGCTGAAGGCAGCTATCTCCTCGCATCACTGCTGTGGTTTTTGTATATTGAAGAATAAGACAGGTGATACATTGCCTATCAGTGATTTTTTTTTTGTCTCACTCTTTCTCTGAGGCATAGAAACCATAGGCTGAGAATAATAAAGTAAAGGGGTGTTGGTCACACAAGCCCCCACACAGTGGATTACAGAAAATGCTTTTTTCATATCAAAGCTACTCATAAAGTAACAAACTTGAATGCCATTTATGGGCTCTACTGGTTGACAAAATGCGGTGCAGGCTTATGTGTATCGAGTGTATGTAGTGGATCCACACTAGTAAATGAAGAGTTTCATTCTCTCTCTCTCTCTCTCTCTCTCTTTCTTTTTTTTTACTTTCATTCCCTTTTTAGTGGCATTATCAAATATTCAAAGTGAAAAGGTTCTGTAGATCTTGCTCCACTGAGCCATTTGTGGATCTCTATTATTCGCATACAAAATTTCACAAGAAAAAATAATCAAAAAACTTCCAAGATGGCTGCACTTTAAGTAATAGCTTAATTGTAGCACTCCCAGTATGAAAACAGAAACTCGGCAGAGAAGGCCAGTGGACTTTTGTGTTTCTTGGTAAATTTCAGTAACTAGCTAGTAATTGCAGTGCCTGGATGCAAGAAAAAAAGAAATACAGAGGACCTGAAGGAACATCGGCTACAAAAGATGAGGAAAAAACACCAGCTGGGAAAAAGTATTGCAGCTGTTCAACAAAAGCAGTGCAAGCTCCATACTTGAATTCCAGTAACCTAGGGGAAAGCATAAGACAACTGTAGACAGACCTGGTTAAAATAAACAAAACACTGATGGACTGTATCAGCTCAAGCAACAAAAGGCAGAAAAAAGTGGAAGAAGCTTTAAACATATATTCAGATGAGGTGATCAAACTGTAAAAATCAGTGGTCAAAATGAAGAAAAGGCTGACTTTATATGAGACTGCTCAAATATAGATGTTTCAAAAAATAATAGAATTAGAGGACAGAGTACATAGGGAAAACCTGAGATTTTCAGCTGCACCTGAGAAGCTGGAAGGAACAGAATATTAATTTTAAGAAAGCACAAATAAGCAACTGGACTGGTATTCTACAGTAGGAGTTGTTAATTGAATAGGCACATTGTGTGTATATTCCAGACTTGCCTATGAGAAAGCAACCTAGACCTTTAAGAGTAAAGATGCAGTCCTACCAGCAGATGGAGTTGATTCTGACAAAACAGTGGCAGAAGAACAAAGTACTAAAAGTGGGAGATAGGAGAGTGTTTGTGGAGAACGATTACTTGTTGTACACCAGGAAGAAGAGGAGTAAATGTATTCCACTAATCATGGAATCTTGAGAAGAAGGCTGGGGATTCAAACTGCTGTACCCAACTATCTTCAAAATATTCTTCCATGGAGGGACAAAATCATTCTTTGCTGAAGTACATGCTAAGGAAGAAATACAAAGGTTTCTCCAACAAAAAGTGAGCTATGAAACAGAAGGAGATTCTGCATCTTGTTCTTCTGGTAATAAAGACCAGTGAGAGACTGTGCCAGTGAAACCTTTTCCAGTGTTTCAATGGAAAATGCTAGAGAGAAGGAAGGGAGCAGGAGAGTTGACTACAAGAATTGAGAGCATATTGGAAATGAAGCCAAGACAAGATTTGTGAGATGGAGATGAACAGGAATGAAACCAGTAACTTGGAAACTGACAAATGTGGGATTACAAAACAATGATTATATATGTGAAATCTGACAGAACAAGAACATTTGGAAATATTGGACTTTTTTGGACTTTGTTAGAATTGTGGCAGACTCTAAAATATATGCAATACTTTATGTCATTAATGTTCAGAAAATACTTAGGGAAGGGGAAGAGGAGGGAGAAATTTAACTGTAAATAAAACACAAACTTTTTTCTTAATAGTACTATTTTTAAAGCGTATGGTTTTCTTTGCATGCTACAAAGTAATGTTTTCTCATTTGTTTTTTTAAGTGTAATGGAAATATTATTGTAAAAAGGTGCTCCTGTCTCTTTCTCTCATTTTTTTCTTTCTCCCTTCATCTCTCTCTCTCTCTCTTTCTCCTCTTTTTTAGTTTTAAGAAACGTAGGCACTGTAATGTAAAAAAAAAAAGAGTCTGGTTAAAAGAGCATGCCAAAAGAAAAATTAATGTGCTGTTTCTGATTCTTGCATGGGGCAATGATTGGATTAAGGCCCTTACCTTGATTTAGTAGCAAGTTTTTAGAGAAAGCAAGTAAATGAAAAAAGAATATTGAATATTGTAAGGCTTTTTTCTAGCAGATACATGTATTCTTAGTAGCAATTCTGTATCTGGTCCTCATGTCTCCATGCAGACAATCTGATAAAGAGAAATTGGATAAATAAAAAAGAGAGAGAGATTGAAAGTATTCTGGAGTTTTCCCAGCTGGGAGAGCTATAAAGATAAGACAAAACCAGACAGCATTTACTAGAAGCACAGGCTGCACCATGCATCTTAGCACTGATAAGCGTTATTTTAAGTTAACTCAAGTCTGTGCATGTGGGTGTTAGTTTGGGACATTTATTCCTGTTAAGAGGGTAAAACTTAAATTTGAAGATGTGCATAGTTTTGTGTGTTTGTATTAAGTTAATAGGTTCTATGGGGGCATTAGGGGTGGGATTGTTTTTTTGTTTCAGCACTTTCAATAAACAAAAAGTTGTGTAATATGTGGCATAGACTTAAATGGATATGTCAAGAAACAACTGTATAAAATTTCAACCTGCCAAACAGTGCATGCATGTAACACAAAAGCTGGAACTAGACTTTTAACAAAAAAAAATGTTATACAAAAAGGTGGGAATAATAACTTTTTAAATATAATGATGCTTTCAGTAATATCTTTAAATGTTAATGGTCTCACAGATAAATACAAAAAAGAAAGAAAGAGTAGTGAACTATATTAAATATATAGAGTGCAAATAGCTGTGCTACAAGAGACTCACTTGGAAAGAACTAAACATGTGAATTTGATAAAGAAAGGTCTTCAGGATGGTTATTCAGCAAAATACCTGGGGCAAAGTAAAAGAGGAGTACTTACACTGATTGCAAGAGAACCTCCAATATTGATAAAAGATGATAAAAAAGATATAATGGTAGATTTGTAGTACTAAGGGGCTACTGGCAAGGGAGCAGGATTACATTGGCATGTATTTATATTCCACATAAAACTGCTATAATAAAAGAGAGGAATTTAAGGAATGAGTAGTAGAAAATAGTCAGGAGCTACTAGAGAAGATAGAAATTTCTTCTGAAAATATAGCTAGGGTGTGGGATAAAATTAAAGTGGAGTTTAAGAATAGGGTGGAAATAAAAGAAAGAGAGATATGGTTTACAAGTAACAAGAATTATTTAGAAGGACTGATAATGTTAAAGTATTACAGAATAGGCAGAATCTCACAGAAAAAGAAGAGGAGCAACTGCAGAATGCTAAACAGAAAATAAGGGATTACCTTGATAGTATGCATGAGTTTAGAAAGATTGCTGTTAAACAAATGTTTTTTGATAGTAACTCTAGAGCACAAAAATGTTTAGCACAATGACTCAGGCAACAGAAACTAGAAAGGGCTGTCACCAAGCTTAGGGAGCATATAACAAGGAAGGTAACAAAAGATCCTGTAGAGATATTTAAAATATTTTGGAAATTCTATGAAAGTCTATATAAAGCAGATAAATATGGAAATCAAAAAAATGTACAAATGGGAATGTTTATGGAAGAATTAAGCATGCCAAGGTTAGAGGTAGATGAGGCTCAGTTAATAATAGGATAGGAGGAGATGAGATAAAAATGATGATGTATAATCAACTTATAGGAATGTCCCCAGGAATTGATGGTATTCCTTTGGAAGTTTGGAAACTAGGAGGGGAAAAACTGATAAAGATCTGGAAGGTTTTATTTAATGGCATTTTAAGAGAAGTAGTACCGACATCCTGGAAGAAAGCAGTAGTAGCTTTAATACCTAAAGAGGGTAAAGATCCATCAGCTCCACCTTCATACAGGCTCAGTTCAATACAAACCATGACTATAAAGTATTATGTCTGTAATGGCTAAAGGAATGGCCAAAGAATGCCAGAATTTATAATTTTGGATCAATATGGTGTTGTGGAGGGGGAAGCAAACATCTGGCAACATTAACAGAACATTGGTGATCCAGAAGGAAGCAGAATGAAAGAAAATACCACTGTTGTTGGTGAGTCTTGATGCAGAGAAAGCATTTGACAGAGTAAGCTGGGACTTTACTAGCAGGGCAATGGAAGCATTTGCATTCCCTGATAAAATTATAAAGTTGGTTAGGAGGATATCTGAGTGATCGGATGTGATAATTAAAGTGGGTGAGGTCTGATAATTTCTGCTTGAGCAGAAAGAGGAACCAGATGGAGATATCCTCTTTCCCCTTTGTTATTTGCATTATATTTAGAACCAGTGGCAAAGAAAATAAGGAAATCAGAAAGTGAAGGATATAATTGGTATGGTAGTCAAGAATATCTGGCTGTATTTGTAGATGATATTATTTTATACCTGACAAAACCAGAAAAGGACATTACAGTGTTGTGGAACATTTTTAGACAGTTTCAAATCTTTTCAGGATACAGAATTAATGAAGCTAAAACAAAGGTGGTAAAGTATGTACCCACACACAAATTGGTTCAGCAATATCCATATTTATGGGGACATGATAAAATGAAGTATTTAGGAGTATGGATTAAAAATTATTCCAGTGTGGCAGCTAAGGATATGTGGGAAGAGACTAAAAATATAATATAAAAACTGAGAAATGTGAGGCTGTGTTATATGGCTATGGATAGTAAAATACAAGCAGTTAAAATGTTTTTAGTCCCTTTAGTCTTGTACACGGGTCAAGCATATTTTGATCAACCTGAGGAGAAGTTGTGGATAGCAATTAATAAAGAGCTGAAGGATTTTATCTGGAAGGGTAAGACATCAAGATTCAAGAGGGATAAAATGATTCTTCCAATAGAACACAGTGGAGTGGGATTACCCAATTTGAAGTGGTATTTCAGAGATACACAGTTAAGGCTCCTATACTTCCTACCTATAATTCAAAGTGGAAAGGGATGATGATGAAACAGGGGGAAGCTCAAAAAACAAGGAGAGACTGGGATTTTGGATGCAGATCTTTAAGGAGAACAGCAATAATCACACAGAATATTATATATATATATATATATATATATATATATATATATAGGCATAGAGAAAGAAATAGGGGATCCTAAATAAAAGACCAGCACTGGTAGAGTTTTTAGTAGAATCTAGAAAATAAGCTGTCATTAAAAAAGGAATAATTAGTAGAGCATATAAAATATTGCATGGTAACTATAAGAATCAATCAGAGGAGGTTAGAAAGGAATGGGAAGAGAGAATGGATAAGCAGTTCACAAAAAGCTATGGGGGGTATAAGTATGTCCCCCAAATATGCAACAAAATCTAGAATATTTAGGATTTTTGCTTGGAAATGTTTATACAGATATTTTATACTCCAAGTAGACTCCAGAAAAGTTTTCCTCAGGTAGTCAGCAAATGTTGGAGGTGTGATGGGGAAGAAAGAGGTAATTGGGAACATAATTTCTGAGCGTGAAATGAGTTGTCAGACTTAAGATTCCCTGCAGACTACTCTGTCAGAGATACCGGTGAGCAAATTGTTGTAACTAGGGAAATGATTTTTCATAGCTGTGATACAGAATCAGAATTGCCTAGACATAGTAAGGCTTTGCTGAGTCTATTTGTGGTAGCTGCCAAAAAAGCATTTACTAGAAATTGGAAATCAAAGTCTAAACCAACTGCACTAGAAGTAGTGAATATAGTAACAGAGATAAAACAACTGGAACTGGGATCTTTAAAAAAGGGTAGGAGCAAATTATAGAGGGAAAAAAATGGAATTGTGGGAATAATACATATTGGGAGAAATGAGGTTTAAAAGAAGGCAGGACTTGAATAAGCTTTGTAATGTTTGAGTGACAATGGTTGGGTAGATTATAAATCATGTATAATGTTTGCAACTGGGATTATATGAATATGGTTTATGATATAAAATGCTTGCAGCTATGATTATGTCAATATGTTTTTTCATTTATATAAATGTATGATTGCTTGTGTTGTAAGTGATAATTTAATGTTTCTTGTTGAAAAAAAAAAAGAAATACATATCAAAAACTAGGATGCTTTATAGAGCCCAAAACTTTCTCACCAACGCACCAAAGCTAGACTTGCCACTACTTATCTCATCCCACACTTCTGTATGGCACTCCCATCCTTACTAACCTTCAGTTATCACAAAAATCAAAACTTGAACAATGATGTAACAAAATTGCTAAATTTGCAGCAATTACCCCTTTCAGAACCCATCACTGTATAGCACTAAAAAGCCTAAATTGGTGAGAACTACCCCATCAGCTAACATATACACAGCTTCTTACCACCTATAGAATTATCCAGAATCCATGTGCTTGTCCAGCACTAAGTAACATTCTGCACAACTATGTTCCCATTCAGTCATTACGATCCAGTGACAAAAAAATCCTCTCTGTCTACAAACCTATCAAATCTGCTGAACACCGTCTGTACTCATACCTTGTTGCTAAGGCCTGGAACTCGTTACTTGTATCCATTAGGTCAATACCTTCCCTCCCGTTCTTCAAAACCATTCTGAAAGACTTCCTAGGCAAAAGTTGTCTCTGTTCATGCTCAGCACCAGGATGAATTATATCCCTAAATGTGAACAAATAACTACTCATACCTTATACCTCCTTACTCTCCCTTCTTCACTCACTTCCTTACTTCTATCAATTTCTCTTCCTTTGCTTTCTCTCAAAATATACCATAAACCTGCTTTTCTCTCACTTCATACTGCAGTTCCTGTTTGTATTATCCCATCACAGCTGAATGACGCCTTCAGGTACCTCTGCAGTTACATCCTACTGACGCTTCTAGCCGTCAAGTGTTTCTTGTTCATATTTGCATCAATAATTCAGAACCCATGCTACAAAGTATTAAAATATTTCTTCTTAAAGCTTGCGCAATGACAAACACAACTGCATTAATAGTTGATATCTGTCTAGTGTAGGTTAAAGAAATATTAATTATTGATCATATAATATGCACTTATGGTGAGGATGCAAGGAGTAGAGGTGGCGAAGGTGGATGAGTTTAAGTACTTGGGATCAATAGTTCAGAGTAATGGTGAGTGTGGAAGAGGTGAAGAACAGAGTACAGGCAGGATGGAGTGGGTGGAGAAGAGTGTCAGGAGTGATTTGTGACAGACTAGTACCAGTAAGAGTGAAAGGGGAGGTCTACAAGAGGGTAGTGAGACCAGCTATGTTATATGGGTTGGAGGCAGTGGCATTGACAAAAAGGCAGGAGTTAGAGCTGGATGTGGCAGAGTTAAAGATGTTAAGATTTGCACTGGGTGTGCCGAGCGTGGACAGGATTAGGAATAAGTATATTAGTGGGTCAGCCCAGGTTGGAAGGTTTGGAAACAAAGCCAGAGAGGCAAGATTATGTTGGTTTGGACATGTGCTGAGGAGGGATGCTGAGTTTATTGGGAAAAAGATGCTAAGGATGAAGCTACCAGGTAACAGGAAAAGAGGAAGGCCTAAGATTAGGTTTATGGATGTGGTGAGAGAGGGTATGCAGGTGGTTGGTGTGACAGAGCAAGATGCAGGGGACAGGAAGAAATGGAAACAGATGATCTGCTGTGGCGACCCCTAACAGGAACAGCGAAAGAAGATGATGATAATATGCATTTATATTGTTATAATTTTCATGTTTTTCTAAATATTTCCATAACCAAACAGGACAGATCAATCTGCTTAGCATCTTATGAAAGCTCTCAGCTGGATGAACAAAATATTCCTAAAAGTATGTGTGACTTGAGTGGCTGCTGAGATATTGTTAAGTTAATTAGCAAATAGTACAAACTGAATAGGTTCTTTGTTTACTATGACTTATGAAATCCAGTTTAAGGCCTAGAACCTAAAGAATGCTACAACTAATAAAATAATTTATGCTGTAGAGTTTGCCATTCGCTCATCTTTAGTAACCAGTATGATTCCAGATATATGAACATTTGTTTGAAACATGAGGACATAATTTAGTTCTATCAAAAAGCTTAGGCTCCATCCATTGGAAGTTACAGTACAAACTTCTAGAGCTCCATTGGTGGGAATGAGTTAAACTAACTTACCTTTAGGTTCTCTATAAGCTAAAATTTCTCCAAATATTAAATCATTGCCTTATAACTTAATTCTATTCTTAACCAATGTTTTTATATTATGTCTAATTCGGCATAATTATTTAAACTGTAGTTGCTTTTTTATTATTTTCAAAAGATTGTAAAATTATTGTTCTTAAAACGTTTTATAATACTTTGGAGCTTTTCTCACTAGCCCTCTCTTGAAAATGGACTAGATTTAAATGGGAGATTTTTAAGGCTGTTGTGGACTTTGGGTGTCCTGATTATTGAAGATATCAAAGCTGTATGTACACATTAGTCATCAAATAACCTTTTATAACTTTTTATCAATCAAACCATTCCATTAATAAATCATATGTGACATCATCCAGTCTTTTATAAATATTGTTTACCTAATTTCTGGATAATGAAGAGTAATAATCCATTTCCAGTAACTTAATGTGCATCTCATTGACATAATCAATATTATTCATAAGTGTAACCCCCACACCTTTATCTGGCTTCTTACCATATAACACTGTTCATTTTACACATGCTTTGAAAAAAAGTCATATTAATTTTTGTTAAGATTGCTTTCCATTAGTTTATGTTCAAATAAAATGTTTCTGTTATCAACTTCACATCATTTTTTGAATAACAACATGTTAGGGTGTAAAAGGGAAGGTGTTAAACGTGGTTTTCCTTTTAAAATCAACTTGGTCACCATTAATGGGTTATAGTGCATGAAAAAGCAATCTAAAATTTAATTTACGAGTAAACAGTCACATTTCAGTAAGTATTCATGGTAAATCAGCCTTCCTAGCAAGAATTAAATTAAAACCTTTTGCAAAAAATCCATACCACAATCCAGTAAAGCGACATCAGTGTGGTTAAATACATTAAAGCAATTAGTCCAAGTTCTTCTAGGTCTGATTCATATTATTTTTCTGTTATAAAAGTTCGTAGACGTTGCAAGATCCTTTTCCACCTCTGTTGACAATGATGGTTCTATCACGGCTTGTAATAGGCTAGAAGTTTCTTCCACTGATTCACTACTCACTCACTCCATCAAAGTGGTGTTTGCTGTTAAAAAAGATCACCCTAAGTCACAAAGCCAGTGAGGAAAATGGAAAGGAATGAAGAGCTAACAGAAAGAAGAGCTGAAATGGTACTTAGAACCCTAAATGGTCAATGCTTTTTGTAGATGACTGGTGTCAGAGACAATAATAAATAAAAGAGGCAAGTAGAAGGAGTATTTCTGAAATGAATACATAGCAAAATAAAGACTGCATGGCTTCACCTGCTAAACCCTGAGGATAATTTGCTGAAGACCTGTCTCACTGAGTTAAGCTGCTCAGGATCTAACCCATCAAATTAACTGTGATTTTCTAATGGAAAGCAAGCCCTCCCACACCCCTAGAACCTACATATAGCAACTCCATGGACTTAATAAACACAAAGAAACAGAAATCTCCAAAAAAAAAAAAAAAACACTGCCAGCTCAAGCAAAACCATGCCGGCAGTAGTTTTCTATTGAAAACAGCTATCAGTGAGTTTAGCCCTGGGGAGTTTGGCTGAGGGAACAAATCTTCAGGAAGATGGGCTTTAGGAAAGTCAAACAAAGCCAACTGCAAGTAAACTAATGTGGAAGTAATTAAATCAGTAAAATAGGAACTATTATGTAAGTTATTGTTAAATTAATATTTTGAATGCATAGATGCCATTACTACTTAAATTGTCAGCTTCACAAGTAAGGAACTATGGGAGAAATGAAAGCAAGTTAAAAAGAAAAAATGGATAGAAGAGTCCATCTGTCCATCATTCCATCCACAACCCCTTTTCCCACTTTTTGCACTTGGGGTTGGGGTGCCACATCAGTGTCACCTAGTGCCAGTGTTCACACCACCAGATGGCTTGCCCTGTCACGGAAGGAAAAAAATGTGCAAAAGATAAAGTTAAGCAAGAAGACTGTGTAGAAAGACATATGCAAGCTTCATTCCACCTTATCTTAGTAGTGCAAGCTTCTGTTCATTCTTATTATTTCACTATGATTTTTACAAAAACATAGAGAGAAAAGGGAACAAATCTGAAGCAAACATGAAATATTTTAAAAAATTAGCAGGTGATGTAAGAATCAATGTTTTATTATGCAAGATATGCAAGTAATGATTAGAATGACAATGGAATGCACAAATGGAGAGGCAGAGTTAACTAATGTATTAGGGTTTAGTTCAAACATATGCAAATAAGGTTTCTACTATGAATTAAACTGCACAATCTTGAGCATCAGAGATGACAAAAAATAATGCCTGAAATACAAATGGATGAAAACAATAAACATTCTTTTTTTTTTTTTGCGGTAGGACAAGACCCCCCCCCCCCACACACACACACACACACACCAGAACTTATATATATAGATATATATATATATATATATATATATATATATATATGTGTGTGTGTATGTATATATATATATATATATATATATATATATATATATATATATATTAACTCTGCAGTTGTACCAACACAAAGTATGGAGAAATCTCCCAGAAGAAAGGATTCACTGCCACCGCACACTTAGAAATCACACAGGTAACTATTTCTAATGGAAAACACTGATTGGCGTTTTATATATATATATATATATATATATATATGTGTGTGTGTATAAATATCTATATATATATATATATATATATATATATATATATATATATATATATATATAAAAGGTATGGCTGTGTTTCATGATACGAGCTACTGGCTAAAATAAGTTCTTTTTGTGATTTGGATTTTCAACATAAACAACTTGTATGCAATAGACAAACCATATAACATTAACTTCAGGGATGTAAAAAAGATAGAAGTGGTTTGGAAATCAATTGAAGATAAAAAGAGAGAATCAAGTAGTAAAACATTTTTCTGGATTTCCATTATAGCTACTGATCAAAAGAGTATCAGTTGTGTTTCTGAATAAAGGAATGCATAATAATTCAGCTAAACTGGTCATGCACTCTGACAAGTGACCTTAAGTCCATTTTTGATGAACTTAGAGTTTGGGAAAAAGAGAAATACTCTTAAATTGCATTTCCAAGAAAAAATATATAATGCATTTGCCAAATATTAACTACAATGGAAAGAACCAAACATAGTGCTTCCATAAAGAAAAAGGAAAACATTTTTAAATATGAAAAAACAGACATTTAAGTTCCTTTTGCCAAGAAGAAAAATGTTTAGATTGCAGAAAATCGAAACACGATTTGTATTGAATTTACAGAAGACATTTGGAGGGTATTCATAAAAAAGCAAAATGCAACATTGCAGTTGTAAATAGCACCATAAATCTGTACAATGTGACCCCATGAAGATTAGGCATGCATGACTGTTGGCATAGAGAGGTCATATGCTGGTATGAGCTTGTGTAACAAAACTTCATAGCTGCAATAGTAACCATTTTGCTGGAATGACTACACTATGAGTCATCACAAGACTTCAGGGAGGTGGCATGCTCAATGCTATGTGTGTGCACACATGCATCAAGGTGTCCCACAGCTGTAGGCATTGCAGGCAGCCGATAGAAGGGCAAACCAGCAGTGCAAAATCATTTTAATGTATAAATGGGGAGAAAAGGGGGAGGTAGAATAGGCAGAAATGTAATAAGTAGAGTAACCAAAGGACCACGCATTAGTGTAGCAAGAAGGGAAGATTGTTATATTTAAAGGTTCCCTTGGGGGAGGTTGAATAGGCAGAAATGTAGTAAATAGAGTAAGTAAAGGACCACACATTACTATAGCAAAAAGGGAAGATTGCTATAGGTAAAAGTTCCCTTGGGGGAGGTTGAATAGGCAGAAATGTAATAAGTAGAGTAAGCAAAGGACCACACATTAGTATAGCAAGAAGGGAAGATTGCTATAGGTAAAGGTTCCCTCTTCTTTTCTTAAGAAGAAGGGCAGAGATGAATGGTATCAAGGGTAAAATTCAGGTGGAGATGGAGGATAAGGAAGAGGATGCTGGGCCAGACAGACAATCAGGAGGTAGTGACACATAATGGGACAACAATGTAGAGGCACTGGTTGACAGAGGGTGGGTAATTTGTAATGGGGATGATTGAAATAGGCAAAAAAGGATGGAACAAACAATAGTGGTGGAAAGAGATAGGTGAGAAGGGCCTGCCTAACAGGCTTGGAGGGTAACCCAGCCAGAAGTGAGTCACTTCTGTGGCTGACATCATGGGAAGCCACCACCACTGGTAGCCAATGGATGGGGTTGGCCAGCTGTGCAACTCTGTCAACTGCCCAGGGAGGCATTACAGGGTACCAGTGGGCATCCAGCCACAAGTCCGCCCCATTCTTCACCCACAACAGCACCTCCCATATGCCAACCCAGAATGGCTTTGTATGATGTAAAGTGACAGTACTGCAGCCAAGTTTCACAACAGACATACACAACAAGCAAGGAATTATCAGACACAAGCTTCAGAGCATGGGATATAGCTGATAGCACATTGAGCTTTAGGTGCATTTCAAAGCCAATTGACCAAAATCACCTCATTAGCATAATTACTGAGTTGTGAGACCCATTTTAACATAATAAAAAACACCATATTTAGGAAGACTGTGTTAAAGCAAGTGGCTAAGATAATTATAATGTAGCTGAGTGGACCGACATACAGCCAAACTGGCAGCAGACAGGGCTAATGGAAATGGACCTCAAGATTGCAGTGGCATCACATGTGTGATTGGAAGCAACAGTAACATTAACAGATCAGTGGACTGTGTGAGGAAACACTGGTTATGAAAGGAAATGGAAAGGTTTGGGGGGGGGGCTCAAGCTGAGAGAGCACAGGGGATAGGGCAGAACAGGATGCAGTCCTGTAGTACAGGTGGCACAACAATATTCGATATGCACAAGGGCAACATGATGTGCTACAGGGGACATATGGTTTCCATGCCAGGCATAGAATGTGTTTTTAGCATAGTTATGAAGGACGGCAAGCACAACTAATTTATCCACTGCTGTCACACTATGGCACAGGGTCAGAATTGTTACACTGTAGAATCACATAGGACTGTGGTCACCATAATTGAGCTGAGGACAGGACTGGCTCAATTGTTATCTGACATGGACAGTCTCTTACATACACACACACACACACACACACACACACACACACACACACACACACACACACACACACACACGTAATCCCCATTGCACACATCTTGTCAAAGAACAGAGGGAACAGTAACACTTGGACAAATTCACCACTCAGGAGATGGTTGTACTACTGCAGGCCTTATGCACGCATGGCATGTGTTTCCTTAAGAAGAGTAAAGTAGACATGGCCTTCCATGACCAGGAGTAGCTGGGACTGGTGCAGAACATGAATGCAGTGGACAGTCATAATCACAAATATGTTACTACATGCCAAGACCAAGGCACAGAAAATTGTCAAAGGCAGATTGATCACTAGTGGTAGACCACCAATACAGAGAAATGTCACAGGGTTGGAGGAGTTCTTGGTATTGCTCACTGAGAAGACTGTAATTTCTGGAAGTGGCTTAGATGTGGAAGCTGGGCTGGTGTAGACTGTCCGAGTCTCTGTAGGGGATGTATCAGGTGAGTAATAACACATGACTGGGCAATTGTGACTGTTTTACTCAAATGTATATGCATATCTGTCATCCAGGGTAATTGACTTTGCAACAGTAACAACCTGCATCACAAGGTACATGTATGCCCATACTCTACATAAATAAGTGGCAAGCAGCAGGCTGTGTGCCACGTGTTGGTGGTAATTACACCTATGATTCAGCATTGCCATGGGAATGTTGTCTATATGCATTCACAGGTTATACTGGTAGAGGACCCAGCCCAACAGGTCAGACCACACATGATAACAGTGGGTCACCAGCAGAAGATTATGATAACACCATCTGCATGGTACAGTGCAATAGCACAGTGGCACTGTCAGCAGTGCTAACATTGCAGGGTAGATTTTCATCACCCACAGCCAAAGTGATGACAGTATGACATGGGTTCTGTGGAGGTCATCCCTTCCATATTACATCCAGGTATCACCATCACAGATGACATCAGAGGATCAGGGATCTGGAGAAAACATGCCTGATGAGGGCACTGGGAGCCACGGTGGTATCCATTGATGCATCCATGAGGATGTGGGCAACTGGCTGCAATGACCATGCTAGATGATGGATGAACAGTTCATGATCATATGCCAGGCTTATGTAGATGGCACATAATGTTCCAGAGACAGTTTCACTGTCTGTACTGCCCATATCTGCATTCATCCATGAGCATTGGTCCTCCCATGGATGTGCCTGGAACTGTTCTGGCTCTACAATGACCAAACCCCACCAGGTTAGCCAATCAGGGTCCCAAAGTTCAGCCTGCACTCTTTCCTGCAGCCTACAACATGCAACACTGATCTTCTCCCATTCCCAGTCACATGGATGCCAACAGTCTACTGGAATGCAACATGGGGGTGACAGCATGGTTCCCATACATGCTTCTGATGTGGTAAGCCTCCAGTCCTGAAAATGCAAGGCAACATGTCACACCCAGCCAGCATTCCATTCATGGATGCTGCACTCCCATTGGTGGAGGATGTGATCCTTGATTCCTCCAACCTCCTAAATATATGCATGGTTATCACATCTGCCACCAATGACCCATCCATCTTTGCCAGTGTTGCTGTCACCTGTTACTGTACCAACCCCCACCTATGTAAATGATGATGACTTTGCTCTGGCAACCTCTTTGGCTGTTGTGGGTATGGTAAAGTCTGAAGCATGGCATGGACATTCAGTTTACTATTCTGTGCTGTCTTATCATAGCCCATATCTAGGGACTAGATACCACCTGTTTGCCAGAGTCATGAAGTATTACACCCACCTCTGTCTCGCATAAGGTACCAATGGTGTAGCTTCCTCTGATAATTTCTAACCAAGTTCCAACTGCGCTGCTGCCACAGGTAGGTTAGGTAGTGCTATATCATCATCATGTTGTAACTGCTTTTGCAGCATCATGTTATGTAGAATGGCACTGACTACAACTATCTTAGTTCAGGTCTGTGTAGCATAATGCATTGTGACACGAGTGAGCCTTCAGTAATCTGAACACATGTTTGATGATGATCTGCCATCTTCTCTATGGTCAGGAGACTGCAGATGGGGGTAATCAGTTATGGCTCCAAGCCATATCTAACATTACCTGCAACATATAATAATGGATCCCATCATAAGTGGTTTGCTACCTACATTCATAGGACAAGACTGTCAGGGACTTTTGGGCAGCAATACATGCAACTACTAGCTAAATGACAAGTGGAAAGCTCTTCCTCACAAAATGCTAGCATAAGTTGCATGCTTGCTAGATAAGGGAATCATGAAAACTGTCTGCATGATGCAGAGACATTGTATATAATACCTTGTGCACTACATCCTTCTTGGCATTTGATAGAGTGGAAGCCTTTCTGGATGATATACTGGTTATCATGTGGAGCAGGTGGGGCCCTGGTGGCAATGTAGGTGTAGTCTGTGACCCACAGTACCTTACGAATACAGGCTATGACATACAATACCCACAAAGTGTTGTCTCTCTCTGCTGCTGTACATGAAAAACAAACAAGTTCCACCACATGCTGCAGCATCACATCAAGGGACTGGTGTAGGCTTCACAAGGATATTGCCTGCAAAACCCCTACTGAGTGCCTTTTGGATGTTTAAAGAGGCCTAAAGCAAGAATGGTCAAAGCTACATAAGCCTTCATATCCACTGTGATAGGCAGTGCATACTTCACATTCCATGTAAGGATAGGACATATTTAGTAAGTCCCATATGGTGTCTCTATCCACACAATAGTAGTCGACAGTGTCCTGGTCATGGAAGTGATGGTACTTAGCTCCATACTACTCCAATATACTATTTTTCACATTTTTTTATTTCCCGAAGCATTTTGGGTTTCTAATACCATGATGGGAATGGACCCATTCCTAAGTCAAAGTATGATTAAAGTTCATGAAATTAATATTGTTTTGATCTTTGATGTTAGCCAGAAGTGCTCTTCACAGCCCCTGCAGTGTGCCCGGTAATGACTCCTTCTGCAATTCATATGGAGCTACATGTGTCAGTAACACATCTAAGTATGATTATAAATTCTTTTTTTATAAGACCGTTGCTCTACTGTTGGAACTGTCTGGGTATCTTTTTTCCACATTGCCCTTGTTTCTGTCTGCAAATCCTGGTATTTTATGACTTTGTGTACGTAAGACACTAGTCACCAGGTGTAGCTGTTTCAATGATCAATATTACTTTTGTCTTCTTTTCATGGTCTACTATGTCTGGTTTTCTCGCATCTATTATTTGAACTGTTGATAATGGATGATCTCATGTGATAGAAAGTTCATCATTTTCTGTGATGCTTTGTGTCTTGTGTTTCCAGTTTTTCAGTTACTTCAGTATTATAATGTTTGCACATTCCCCAATGGAACAGTCTTGCCACATTATTATGCCTTTCAGTATACAGTCCCTCTGCCATTAGTATATCACAGCAAGCAACAAGATGTGCGACTGTTTCCAATTCTGTTTTACAAAACCTGCATGTGTCTGTTTCTCCCACATGTTCAATAGACATTGTAAACCAATGTGTACGTACTCCACTGTCTTGGGCCGCCAATATTAACATTTCGACTTTTGGTTTAAATTCAACACTCCTTAACCATTCCTGCATTTGATCCTGATCAACATGAGGTTGTTCCAAGAGTTTTCTATACTTGCAACTATATTTATGTATTTTCCACCTGGCTTCCCTCTCATCTGATCCTTCACCTTATATTCTTTCTTTTGTTTTTGGCACATTCAGTTGCTGCCTGATTTTTATCTACTTCTCTTTTGATTTCCATTCCCGCTTCCTGCATTTGCTAAACTAAGCAGGAAGTCATCTTAGATTTATTCTCCTCATGTTTAAAAACTTTCACTATCTTTGGGTCTTGTGAGGTCAGCAGATATGTATGCAGTCCCACAATTGCAGATCTATACATGTAATCAGTTTTGAGGAGGCCCATACCTCCTTTTGAATTGGGAATATATAGTCTTGGTATGCACTGATTTTTACAAATCATTTTATGAGCATGAAGCATCCTTCTTGTTTTCCTTTCCAACCTATCCAGCAACTTTTGTGCCCACTCAGTCACTCCAAAACTGTAAGTTTGGACAGGAAGAGCAAATTGGTTTATAGCCTGGACTTTGTTCCTAGATGTCAATGCTGTCTCAAGTATTAATTTAAGTCTTCTAAAATATTCCTTACTAAGTTTTATTCACATTTGTTCATGTTTTATTGTTGATCTTTCATCAATTCCCAAATATTTATACACTCCCTCTTGCTCACGTTCATTTATATCACATTCCTGTCCCAAACTGATATTTTCTTTGTGCTTCAGCTTTCCTGCTTTATAGGTTGCTTTTGCACATTTATAAAGACCAAATTACATTCTTACATCATCTGAAAAAGTTTTGACCACTTGCAGTTGTGCTTTCAGTTCCTTATCTGACAAACTATACAGTTTTAAATCATCTACAAAAAGAAGATACAAAGTCTTTACACTTTTTGTTTTCTGAAAGCCAAATTGTAGCCATGACCTAATCTGTTAAGTAGTAATCCAAACAGACTGAAACAACCACGAAATGACTGGGCACCCAAAGGAAAAACACAGCTCAAAGTGTAAAGTTGAAACTCCAACAGTTTATTTACGTCACGAACTCCACACAAGTAACCAAGAGATCTCCACATAAATCCACATACAAAGTTGGTTGAGCGCTTTCATCTGCCTATAACAGATTTCATCAGAACCAAGAATCTCTAAACACAAGCCCTTATATAGCTGATTAGGCGCCAAAATTTGTTAATTGATCAATAAATCAAAACATAATCTATATACAAAAAACTATTGTAAGACCAATAATAAAATATGAACAATTGAATAAACATACATAAAAATACTTGAAAAATATTTGATACATGTCAAATATTAAACCTGCCTTGTAGAACTTTTTTAAATTCATAATGACTTCATTATAAAATATTAAAATATTAAAACTACTTGAATACCTATAGTACATGTACCTAATATACATACAAAAAATCTAAACATAATCCTGTATACATACAAGAATTCTGCTAAGGTCCAAAAGCAAATCATTGTCAATGGCACAAACTGAATACTAATACATGAAAGAAAAGGCCCACATGTTGAGAAGGTCAGCATGACAAAAAAATCAGAATATATATACCCTATAATATAATAAGATCAAAGGTGATCCAAATAGCTAACCGTAAAGGAGATCCAAATAGCTAACTGTAAAGGTTACAGTTTACAGTTAGCTATTTGGATCACCTTTGATCTTATTATATTATAGGGTACATATATTCTGATTTTTTTGTCATGCTGACCTTCTCAACATGTGGGCCTTTTCTTTCATGTATTAGTATTCAGTTTGTGCCATTGACAATGATTTGCTTTTGGACCTTAGCAGAATTCTTGTATGTATACAGGATTATGTTTAGATTTTTTGTATGTATATTAGGTACATGTACTATAGGTATTCAAGTAGTTTTAATATTTTAATATTTTATAATGAAGTCATTATGAATTTAAAAAAGTTCTACAAGGCAGGTTTAATATTTGACATGTATCAAATATTTTTCAAGTATTTTTATGTATGTTTATTCAATTGTTCATATTTTATTATTGGTCTTACAATAGTTTTTTATATATAGATTATGTTTTGATTTATTGATCAATTAACAAATTTTGGCACCTAATCAGCTATATAGGGGCTTGTGTTTAGAGATTCTTGGTTCTGATGAAATCTGTTATAGGCAGATGAAAGCGCTCAACCAACTTTGTATGTGGATTTATGTGGAGATCTCTTGGTTACTTGTGTGGAGTTTGTGACGTAAATAAACTGTTGGAGTTTCAACTTTACACTTTGAGCTGTGTTTTTCCTTTGGGTGCCCAGTCATTTCATGGTTGTTTTAATCTGTTAAGTAGACAACTTAATGGGTAAAGGGCAAGACAAAATAGCAGTGGTGACAGAGAGTCACCCTGGAATATCCCCCTTTGAATTTTTATCTCTGGAATAATTATTTTTCCTTTATCGTGGCTTAACTGGAAAGTGGTTTGCCACTGTTTCATGGTTGCTGTAATGTAATTGATCAGTGTAGGGTGTAGCTTTTACATTTTTAAGCATTTTTATCCCTGACTGTGGGATACTGTCAAAATGCTTTTTTATAGTCTATCCATGCCATACTTAGATTCTTCCCCTTTTTACAGTTCTCCATTATGACTTTATTTAACAACAAATGATCCTTTGTTCCATATGACTTTCTTTTATTACCCTTTTGTTATATTGCCATGATTGAGTTTTCTTCTAAATGACTATAAACTCTGTATACATCAATTCCATTCTATAGTTTATATGTCATAGAAAGGCAAGTTGTTGGTCTGTAGTTTTTAGGATAGCTTGCATGTTCACTCTTAAGTAGGAGTATTATTTTTCATATTGTTAACCAGGCTGGTGTCAGGTCAGGGTATGCATATAAATAGTTCTTACTCATGGCTAAATCTTCATGTAAAGATGTTAGTTAATACTTTTAACCAGAAGTTAGGTACTACATCTGGGCCTGGGATTTTCCAGTTAGGAACATTTCTTAACTTTGTTTCAATCTCTCTGGCTGTTACTGCATCCCATTTCATATCCTGTACATTTGAACCTCTTATTCTTTGTTTTACTTCTTCTATCCATTTAGCATCTTTATTATGTTCTACAGGATCTTCATAGATATTTCTCCAAAATATATTTATTTCTTCTTTTTTGGTGATGTTTTAGTTCCTTTGCCTTGTTTCCCAGTTCTCTATAAAACTTTTTTGGGCATCAGTAAATTGCTTAATTTGTTCTTTTCCTTTATATTTATCTGCATATCTTCTAAGTTTTTCTGCCTGTGCTGATATTTTTAGTTTATTATTTGCGATAGTGCACAATAGATCCTGATCTGCTCTGATACTGAACAATGCTTTTATCACATCTATCTTTCTGAGTATTTTTGTTGATCTGTTCCCTCTTTCATACTCTTCTAACAGTGACACTTCTTGTCTTAATTGCTTTATAGTTTTCTCTATGTGATACTTCCATGATGGCATTAAGTTTCTCCCCTTCCTTTCCTCTACTATCCTGAGTTTTTGTGACAAGACTTTATCTGTTATTAATTAAACTACACAGTAATGTATCTCATTTACTTCTGTTATATCACATTAAATCTCTATGGACTGTCCTAATTACTGTGTTCATTTACTTTATCATACTTCTAACTTTTGGGGTTTTATTGACTTTCTGTAGTCTAGTTCGTTCATTAATCTTAGTATGTCCATTTCTATTAAATCAAGCAACTCTTCTCATAGATCATTTTCTTCTAAACTGAGGGGATATTCTTTGTTATCCATTTCCAGCAGACATTCTATAGAAAGTTCCAAAGAATCTTCCTGTGCCACATTCTCTTCAGTTTCATCCTATGTCATCCGTTCCTCTTTCATATGGGAACTCACTGGCCTATCACTCCACAACATCAACTGCATCAGAGTTGCCACAGTTTCCTGTTCATTCTCTTGCTGTGCAACTCCAACTGAACATTTGTACTGGTTTCCTATGAAAGGCTCCAAAGTATCTTCATATGGCAAATGATCAGATTTTTAATGCTCTTCTGGTTTCTTCTTAATTTGGGTATCCATTTCTCTATCCTGCTGTGATGTTACCTGAGTTAGATTTTAAACACTAAATCCTTCACTTCTCAGGTAATCCATAACCTCGTTTTCTCTTTCTTCAACTTCTCCTCTACTAATCCTGATGTTCTTCGTTCCCCATTGCTGCAGTCCTTACTATTGGGTAGTCCGCTGTCCAGTCGGCCCGAATACCAGAGTATATGGCTGACGTCGGTCAGGGCGCATTAGACTGACGTCAGTACGTCAGGGTACTAATGCGCATGACCGACGTCATATCCTCAGTCTTTTTTGCCGCATGGTCCGATGCAGAAGCAGTTTTGCGAGTGCAGGTTGGCGTTCTGAAATATTTCCGAAACCGGAGTTTCAGACCGAATCAGAGTTGGCTAAGTACCCGTTGGGAACATTTTGGTTTTTCTTGCCTCAGTATTTAACGGATGTCAGAAAAAGTGAATAACTGTATTTCTTGTGGGAAACAGATACCTCATAGGGATTACCATACCTTGTGTATACCTTGTTTAGGGCCTGAGCACGGCGTTGTTGGATGCCGCTCTTGTGCTAGGTATAACAAACGCACTATTAAGAGGAGGTTAGACTGTGACAGGTTAGTGTTTGGGAAGCGTTGCAATTATAAAATGCCGCCGGATGCTCCGGCGCCCTTCCCAAGAAGCGCAAGGACAAAACAGCGAAGCCTAGGGTTGATGAACCGGCAGTCCCGGACGTCGGTTCTTTAGAACTCAGTGGAGCCAGAGGTTTTGCCAGGAGTTTCTATGGAGTCTCAGGCTGAAACTTTACTGTTACAGGATGTGCCTTCTCAGGAGGTAGGCCAGGCTGAGGGGCTTCTCAGGTAACTGTTCTTCCCTCTCTTCCCAAGGTTGTTAGAGCCTCTCCTTCTGTTGCCAAAACTTCTTTGAGAGGTAGGCCAAGTTCAGCTTCAGTGGGGGCTTCTCCTAGCATTTCGGGTTCTGTACCTAAGAAACATATGCTTAAAATGGCAGAAGATTTGATTACTATGATTAGAGGTTCTATGCCCCCTCCTGATAAGAGGCCCAGGGTGGAACCGAGTTTGATAGTTTTGAACAGTGTTCAGAGGCTTCTGAGTCTTCTGGGAAGATTTGCAGGAGTATCCTCCTTATTCTGATTCTGATGTGGATGATTCCACTCCTACAGCTTCTCCTCCTGAGGATTTCTCTTTTCAGAGACTCTGCATTCCATGAGGGAGCACTTTAAATGGGAAGGCCAGGATTACTCTGATTCCAGGAAAAGGCTTAGGGAATTCTTGTTTTACCCCAGCATAGGCCCTTAGCTATACCTCCTGTGTTGAATGTGGTGGAAGATGTTTTTGCAGAGGCTTCCCTGAACCCTGACTCTTTGCCTCCTGCTCCTGTTAAACCCGATAGGTACTATAGGGTGCCTGAAGCTCATAAGTATTTGTTTAAGAGTCCTAGGGCGGACCCAGAAACTGTTTCTCAGGGGCCTAAAGGTGTTAAGGCCTCTGTGGTTAAAAATCCTGTTCCCACTGATAAAGAGGCAAGGGCTTTGGATAGGTGGGGAAAGAAAGTGTATACTTCTTCCACTCTAGCCATGAGAGCGTTGAATTGTCAGTTTCACATGCTAAAATATCAAAATGATCTCCTTTCACAATTGAAATCTAAGGTGGATGCTTTGGCGGAAGGTATTGAGTGTAAAGAGTTGCTGGATTTGGTTCATGTGTCTGAACAAGTGGGTAAGCATTCTTTGCAATGTGGTTTTGATGCTGTACAGGCCTCCTCGAGGGTGGCTGCCACTAGTTCTGTTCTTCGCAGGCATGCCTGGTTGAGGGATCAGAATTTAGCTGAGCATGTTAAGACTAGGATTTTGGATGCTCCTTTACAGTCTGATGTGTTGTTTGGTTCGCCTGTGGAAGCAGTTTTAAAGAAAATGGAGGACAAAGCTAAGTCTATGCAAACTGTTAAAGATTTTTGCAGGTGCAGCCACCAAGTTTAGTAGAAATTGGCCTGCTAAGGGGTGGACATATCCTGCTTATGATTCCCAGTCTAGGGGTAGGTCTAGACGTGGTAGGGGCAGAGCTCAAGGTTCTTTTAGGCCTAGAACAGGGAGTTCACCTGCTCAGACTTCTGGTGAGGGCAGGGTCAGTCCTTTCGTAAACAGACCCAATGACCTGCCTTTTCAGCTACCAGTAGATTCTCGTCTGGTAGCTCCTTTGGGAGGAAGACTGTCTCTTTTCAAAGGAAATTGGGATTTAATTACTCAAGACAGATGGGTGTTGGATATCATTCACCACGGTTACAGGTTTTATTTCCATACAATGCCTCCTTTCAAAGGCATGCCAGACGTTCCTCCTCCACAAAGAAAAGAGGCTCACAAGCAAATTTCTCAGTTACTCCAGATGGGGCCATTCAGCCAGTTCCTGTATCAGAAAGGGGCCTAGGATTTTATTCTCGCCTGTTCCTAGTACCAAAGAAGGGGAACACGTGGAGACCAATTTTGGATTTATCTCTCCTCAACACTTATCTGGACATTCCCAAGTTCAAGATGTTGACGTTACAACAGCTTTTACCTCTGCTGGGCAAAGATCACTGGATGGTAACTTTAGATCTCAAGGAAGCTTACCTTCATGTGCCTATAAGGCTAAGTTGCAGGAAGTATCTGCGGTTTCGAGCTGGAAATTCTCATTATCAGTTCTCTGCATTGCCCTTTGGCTTATCTACTGCCCAGAGTATTCACAAAGGTTCTGGCTCCAGTGATAGCTTACTTCAGGCTACAAGGAATTCAAATCTATCCTTACTTGGACGACTGCCTGATTCTGGCTCAAGAAAGGAAGACCTTCTACAGCATCTGGAATATGTTATAGCAGTGCTAAGATGCCTAGGGTATTCTGTGAACGAAATAAAGTCCAGTCTAGTACCCTCTCAAGACATGTGCTTTCTGGGTGTGAGACTGAATACAGCAGCCCAGATGGCCTTTTTAACCCCGGACAAACAAAAGAGTCTATCACTTTACTTCCATCAACTATCTCATCAGTCCGTGCTGACTGCAAGGACAGTCCTTCAAGCATTAGGGTTCATGGCATCTTGTATTCTGGTGCTTCCCAATGCCAAACTGCATATGAGGAAGCTACAATGGTATCTCAAAATGTATGGACACAGCACTGCCAGGATTTGGACACTGTCATTCAAATAATACCTTGCCTTCAAAAGAATTTTTGTGGTGGGCTCAGGAATGTCACCTAAACAAGGGACTCTCTGTGACCCGGCCAGAGGCGAGTCAGATTTTAACGACAGATGCCTCGGACATTGCTTGGGAGCTCATCTAAATGGAAAGTGGATACAAGACAAGTGGCCTGCCAGACTACAGCATCTACATATCAACATGAAGGAGATGTTAGCAGTCCAGTTTGCATTAATGGCTTTCAAGGAGTTACTTCTTCCAGGGCAGGTGTTGATTCTAACAGACAACACAACTGTCATGTGGTACATCAACAAGCAAGGGGAACACATTCTTATCCTCTATGCAGGCAAGCAATGATTTTATGGGGGACTGCGCTAAGCTTGCAACTAACTCTTCAGGCAAGGTTTCTGCCGGAGCACAGAACTCCTTAGCAGATGTGTTAAGCAGACAAATCATGGATCCCCACGAGTGGAAACTGGATCTTCATGTATTTCAGAAATTGACAGTGTCATGGGGAACTCCAGACATAGATCTGTTCGCTTCTCCACTAAACCACCAGCTGCCACAGTATTGCACAAAGGGGTTTCATCACACAGCTTGGAAAGTGGATGCTCTGTCTTTCAGTTGGAAAAACCTTCATGTGTATGCCTTTCCTCCTCTGCCTCTTCTTCCAAAGGTACTATTAAAGGTCAGACTAGACAGGCCAAGGATGATTTTGATAGCTCCAGATTGGCCTCGGCAACACTGGTACCCACTACTACGGAGTCTGGTAAGGAAGCCTTCATGGCCTTTACCTCTGATTCCTCATCTGTTATCTCAGAAGGACGGTCATCTGCTCAATGTCAAGCTTCACTCTCTTCATCTAACAGCCTGGCATATTCTGTGTTGAAACACAGCAGGTCTCAACTTCCTCAACAAGTTTTAAATGTGATTATGGAAGCTAGAAGACCTAGTACAAGGAAAGTGTACGCAGAAAAATGGAAGAGATTTTTATTTTGGAGTACAGCAAAGAATTTGGAGATTTCTGAGCCTAATTTGAGTGTGGCTCTTCAATATCTTACTGAGTTATTGGACAAAGGTTTGTCCTTCTCTTCCATTAAGATTCATGCTGCAGCAATTTCAGCTCACTATGATTGTGACCCACCATTGTTTTCGCATCCTTTGTTCAAGCAGTTTCTTAGAGGGGCAAAGAATATAAGACCCCCACGTAGAGCTCCTACTCCTGCTTGGGACCTCAATTTTGTGTTGGAAAAACTTACTCTACAACCTTTTGAGCCTGCGGCTACTGCTGAATTGAAATACTTGTCATGGAAGACTGCTTTTCTGTTGGCTATTACTTCTGCAAGAAGGGTGTCTGAGTTGCAGGCCCTTATGGCAGTAGAGCCCTTTTGATTTTCCATAAGGATAGGGTATCATTACGTACTAATCCTTCCTTTATGCCTAAGGTGGTTTCTAGTGTGGCTTTAAACCAAACTATTCATTTGCCTACTTTTTATGCAGACCCCCAAAATAAAGGGGAAAAGATTTTGCACACTTTAGATGTACACAGGCAATTGCGTTATTATTTAAGCAGGACTAAGGATTTTAGGCAGTCTCAGCAGTTGTTTGTTTCTTTTGCTTTGAGTTCGCAGGGCAAGCCTGTGTCAAAACAAACTATTTCTAGGTGGATTGGCTTTTGCATTGCATTTTGTTATTCCCATCATGGCAAGGAGATTCCAGCTGGGATTAGGCCGCATTCCACTAGAGCTACTGCCACTTCAACAGCATTTCTAAGGGGGGTGGCAACTAAGGATATTTTGGAAGCAGCTACTTGGAGTTCAGTGCATACTTTCTCTAAGCATTATCACCTTCCTATCTACTCTAAGTCTAGGGCTGGTTTTGCCACAGCTGTTTTGCAAGGCATGTTGTCAGCTCCTGCTTCTCTATGATTTGCCAGCCTCCCTTACCTCTGCTTTGGGATTCTACCCAATAGTAGGACTGCAGCAATGGGGAGCGAAGAACATAGTACAGTTTTGTACCTACCATAAATGTAGATGTTCGAGGATCCCCATTGCTGCAGTCCAATTTACCCTCCCTCCTTCCCCTCTGTGTTTAGGGGTGGTTGTGTAGGTGAGGTTACATGCTGATATTTTTGTATATATTCTTGTATGTATTGTACATATTTTTGGTGCAGGTATTTTGGGCCTTGTCTTTTTAGGGTCTTCTGACATCTGGGGCAAGAAAAGACTGAGGATATGACGTCGGTCATGCGCATTAGTACCCTGACGTACTGACGTCAGTCTAATGCGCCCTGACCGACGTCAGCCATATACTCTGGTATTCGGGCCGACTGGACAGCGGACTACCCAATAGTAAGGACTGCAGCAATGGGGATCCTCGAACATCTACATTTATGGTAGGTACAAAACTGTACTTTTTCTACTTTTCCTCTTTGTTTTCTTATTTTAGTATTGTAAATTTTTCCATGTCTGGATTCCTTTGCCTATATTTCTGTTCAAATATCCATGCACCAGGAAAAAAATTCCCAGAACGGCTCAGTCATTGACTGAATATTAGTATCCAACCCCCAATGCTGCCATAACCCTTCCATTCTACCTAACTCCCTTAGTTACTACCTCCCTACCTCAATAGTAAGACACTCTCCCAATCTTAACTCATTATAGCCAAGTGCGCCTCCAGGCTTTTTTGCAGTTATCTCCTACTGCGCCTGTAGGCATCAAATATTGCGTGTAAATATTTGCATTAATAATTCCAAAACTATGCTACATACAAGGTATCAGACTATTTTATCTTGAAATATTCATGATGGCAAACACAATTGTGTTGATATTTTATCTTTGTCAACAAGTATTTATTAGAACTGTAAGGTGATAACTTCATTTTATAAAGGCTCAAGCCATGCCCACTGGGAGTTAAAGGTACACTCACAAATGAGCTGTAGTGGAAGGAATGAGTTAACAAGAGCCACCAATACAAAGAGTCTCATAACCTTAAAAACTACAACCCTGTCACCCTAAACAAATTACTGTCCACTGTAAACTGGCCATTCCTACACACATTACCCCTTAATGAAGCTGTCCAAAGCCTCAACAGTATATTATTAGAAAGCCTTAACACCCTGGCTCCCAGTAGAAAAATTAGGCTAAACTGTAATTATGCACCATGGCTAAACCAGGCAACTCGATCACTTATGAACAAGAGAGACAGTGCCTGGAGAGCATGTAAAAATTAAACTTATATAAACAGCTTCGCAACCAAACAAAAAAAGCAGGTCCTACTAGACAAAACTAATTTTTATCAAAAATCTCTGAGCAACCCACATTCCAATCTGAAGAAATTGTGGCACTCAGTAAACAAATTACTATCTCCAGGGAACCCTGTTCACCAAACCCCTTCCCTAACAAACATTTCAATAAAACTGCAACCCTACTTAATAACCTTTTCATTGACACAATAGAAAAGCTTACTATTTATTTATTTTTATTTATTTTATTTATTTATTTCACATTTGTTTACCTGGAAAGTCCAACTTAGAAAAGAGCCAATTTTCAGCAGAGGCCCAGAGAGAAACACTCCAAATGTATGTCTTTGTAACGTGGGAGGAAACCAGAGCACCCAGAGGAAACCCACATGAATGCAGGGAGGGCATCCAGACTCCACACAGAAGGTACCCCAGTCAAGAATCAAGCCAGAGAACCTGTTGCTGTGAGGCGACAACACAACCACTGCACCACTGCACTGACCTGCATACTAAACCAGAAACTCTTGATATTAAGACTCCACTTCCCACCTCAACTCTTCCCTCATTCTCCTTAGCACCCATAGCAACTTCTTTCATCAGATCACTTCTTAGCAAACTCAAGCCCTGTTCCCCATCAGCTGACAAATTCCCTCCATTATTTCTCAGCTGAATCCATAGCATACCCTGTATCTATACTTATCAATAGACCCATCCAAGAAAATACAGTACCAGATATCTGGAAAAAATTCTTCATAATACCCCTCCACAAGGGAGGAAATTCTACAGAACACTCAAGTTACAGGCCTATTGCCATACTATCCCCCTTATCCAAGATACTGGAAAAAATTATACATAGACAAATACTAAACCACCTCTTACAGGCAAACCTAATTACGCCCGCATAGCATGGTTCCAACCCTCTCACAGTACTACCACTGCCCTACTATCTTTTCACACACAACATTGCCCAAACTAGAGATGATAATAAACTCATATCAGCTCTGTTCCTTGGCCTATCCAAAGCATTTGATACCATTTCCCATCCCATCCTCCTAAACAAACTTTCCAACCTACAACTCTGTACCTCCACTTCCTCCTGGTTTAATAGCTAGCTCTCAAACAGATATCAGTCCATCAGATGGCAATCAACCTTCTCCCCTTTCCATCTTGTTAAGACCAGGGTTCCCCAGGGTTCTCTCCTGGGCCCCTACTTTTTAATATATTTACAAATAATCTCCATGTCTCCTGCCCCCACTCTACCTTAATACACTATGCACATGATTCCACAATTATTAACACCTCCGACAATATACAAAATCTCCACACTGTCACTCAGCAATCTCTGCACCGAGTAGAACAATGACTAACTGAAAATAACCTGCTTCTCAACCCCAAAAAGACCAAGCTTCTTTGTTTCCTTCCAGAAAACCTCAATCCAACTAAAGACAACTTCACCATCTCATCTTTAGATAAATTAATTATCACCACCGATTCAAACACCAAATTGCTTGGCGTTACTATAGACAACCAATTAAAATTCGACCTACATATCTCAAACTGTATCAAAAAGTCCAGTCAAAAACTAGGTCTTCTATACTGCAACAACAAATATATACCTAACAAATCTAGACCTATACTGGCTCAAACATTTATTATAACATCCCTGCTATATGCTGCTGCCATACTTACTAACCTCCAAAATAATATCTTAACCAAAGTAGAAACCACCTATATCAAGATAGCAAAATTTGCCGTAATAGCTACAATTCCCATTATTGTATATCCCTGAAAAGCTTAAGATGGCCTGAACTCCCCCACATGCTTCAAATATCACAACTACAGCTTCCACACAGCATCCTAAATAGCCCCAACTCCTGCCTTGCCCTTACATCCATAATTACCTACACAACCAATTATGACCTCAGAAGCACACAACAAAACCTTCTGCAGGTGACCAAGCCAAACAAAAATATTGGAAAAATACTTTCCAGTCATTCAATTGCTTACGTATGCAACAAACTTCCATTGTCCACTCGCTCCACTATCAAAAGTGCCGAATTCAAAAAGCAACTTAAAATTAATTTCCAACATGCATGGATATGTATTTGTCAGGAAATTATCTACTGAATGTTTCTTCTTCTCTCAATTAACATATCTGCCTGGTATGTACCTAAACTGTCTACATATATTACTCTCTCTGCAGTTAGTACCTAGGCTATTAAATGCATCTTTGTTGTACTATGTCATGATGTTACTCTGATTTTTTTTTTTTTAAGCATTGCTACATTCCTTGTAAATAACTTCATGCTAACCAAATTTCTCAAACCTATTGCTACAGCATTCTCAAAATACTGTAGTTTTGCCTTGTATTTATTTGTATTGTATATGTCTCTCAGTTTTGTACTAAGTATCCTAAAATTTGAATTGCTAGTTTTTTCTTATTTTTAATTACTTTCCTGGAGCTTTTCTCCTCATGTTTCTGCTGAAAAAGGGCACTCTGGACCCATTCAGACTAACCCGATTAACAAATGTAAAAAAATAGAAATAAATAAATAAAATTGTTGCTGCTGTTTTTGTATTGATTAGTTTTGCTTTCTCCTTTGCATAAATAATACACCATATTATATCTCTTGTTCTTTCTCATGTCCATATTTCTTCTTCAGATGTCTCCTGCTCCTCCTGTTTCTCCTTATTTTGGGAACTCTTTGTTCCATCATGTTGTGGTGTAACCTGTGTTAGACTTTCTGCACTAAATCCTTCACATTGTAAGTTTTCCATAACTTAATCTTCTTTTTTTGAATTCTGCTTTACTAATCTTCTGTTCTATGTTCCCTCTTTGTGATCTTATTTTTTGTTGTGAATTTTTCCATACTTGGATGGCTTTGCCTGCATTTCTCTTTGAATATATTTGGGGCTGCCTTTTTTGTGTTGATTAATTTAGCCTTCTCAGTTGCATAAATATTGCACCATATCAGATCTCTCTTTCTTACCCATGTCCATATTTCCTTTTTATACCTTTCAAATGTCTCTAGATTTTGTTCTTTATATTTTCACACTCTCAGTCACTGCTTTTTCCAAACAGATCATGGTTTCTTGGTCTATTTAATGTTTTTCATAAATCTGCTGTATTATTGTATTATTATTTTATTTGAAGCTTCTGACAGTTTTTCTTGTGGGATTATTTTTCTTACTTCTAATTTCTCTCTTAATCTTTTTGTATATCTTGTGTCACTATCTTTTGTATATCTTGTGTCTGGAAATTCTGGGCTTTTTACATAATAGTAACAATACATAATTTCTTTCCTATCCTCAATAGTCCACTCTGTCATCTGTATGGCTCTTTTTGGGCTATCAGATTTTGTGATTTTTGTGGACTGCTACTTCCTTCTACAACAAGGAGGCCATCCTCCCTCTGGGCCTGGCCATTGTAGGAATGTTTCCGTATCTTGAGGATTCTACACTGCCATTTTTTCCAGTCCTGGCAGTAGTGCGCCTAACAAGATTGGGCACTTTTTTATCCTGGGTTTGTGCACTCAGCTATCTTTTAAAGAAGATTAGTAAAGTAGAAGTTTAAAAAAATAGAAGTTGACATCATGGAGTGCCTGTGACGTGAAGGATTTGGTGTAGAGGGCATAACACAGGTTGCATCACAGCAGGATGGAATGAGTCCCCAAATAAGTGAGAAACAGGAAGATCAGGAAACATCTGAAGAAGAAATATGGACATGGGAAAGAAAAAGAGATTTAATATGGTGTAATATTTATGCAAAGGAGAAAGCAAAACTAACCAATACAAAAAGATCAGCACCAAAGATATTTGAATAGAAATACAGGCAAAGGAATCCGGACATGGAAAACTTTACAATACAAACAATAAGAAGACAAAGGAAAAGTAGAAATGAAGATTAGTAATGGAGAAGGTAAAGAAATAGAAACTGAGGTTATGGAGCACCTGCAAAGTGAAGGATTCAGTGTAGAAAATCTAATTCATAAAGCACCACAACAGGATAGAGTAATGGATATCCAAATCAAGGGGAAACCAGTGGAACAGGAAGCAATTGGTCAGGTGCCATATGAAGATAATTTGGAGCCTTTCACAGAAAACCAGTATAAATGTTCACTTGAAGCTTGACAGCAAGGGAAGGAACAGGAAACTGTGGAAACTCTGATGCAGTCAATGTTGAGGAGTGATAGGCCAGTGAGTTCCCATATGACAGTGCAACGGATGGCACAGGGTGAAATTGAAGAGAATGTGCCACAGGAAGATGCTATAGAACCTTCTATAGAATGCCCACAGGAATTAGAAAACAAGGGATGAGTCCCCAGTTTGGAAGAAAATGAGCAAAGAGATTTAATAGACATAGACAGATATATGAAAAACAATGAAAGAAATAGACTGCAGAAGGTTAATAAAACCCAAAAAGTCAGAAGTCTGATAAAACAAATGAACACAGTAATTAGGACTGTTCATAGAGATCCATGTGATATAATAGAAGTAAACAGGATATATTACAGTGCAGCTAAATTAATAACTGATAAAGTTCTACCACAAGAAGGGAAAGGAAGGGGAGAAATCAAATACCATCATGGAAATATCGAATAGAGAAAACTATAAAGCAATTAAGACAAGAAGTGTCACTATTAGAAGACTATAGAAGAGGGAATAGATCAACCAAAATACTGAGAAAGATAGATGTGATAAAAGCAATGCGTAGTATTAGAACAGACCAGGATCTATCATGCACTATCGCAAATAAACTAAAAATTTCAGCACAGGTAGAAAAACTTAGAAGATATGAAGATAAATATAAAGAAAAAGTACAAAATAAAGAAAAAGTACAAAATAATCAATTTACTAATGACCCAAAAAAGTTTTACAGAGAATTGGGAAATAAGGTAAAAGGAAGTGAAAGACCTCCAAAAAAGAAGAAATAGATACATTCTGGTGAAGTATCTATGAAGATCCTGTGGAACATAACAAAGATGCTAAATGGATAGAAGGACTTAAAGAAAGAGTAAGAGGTTTAAAGGTGCAAGATAGGAAATAGGATGAAGTAACAGCCAGAGAGATCGAAAAAAAAAATGTCAAGAAAATCTCTAATTGGAAAACCCCAGGCCCAGATACATTACCTAACTTTTGGCTGAAAGTATTAACATCTTTGCACAAAGATTTAGTCATGAATAAGAACTATTTATATGCGCACCCGGAACATTCACCAACCTGGTTAACAGGAAAAACAATGCTCCTACTTAAGAGTGAACGTGCAGCCTACCCTAAAAATTATAGACCAATAACTTGCCTTCCAATGACATATAAACTATACATGGTTAATGATGCCGACAGAGTTTATAGTCTTTCAGAAGAAAATAAAAAATAGTCATATGAAACAAATGATCATTTGTTGTTAAATAAAGTCATAGTGGAGAACTGTAAAAAGGGGAAGAATCTAATTATGGCATGGATTGACTACAAAAAGGCATTTGATAGTATCCCACATTCATGGATAAAAGAGTGCTTAAAAATGTATAAGATACACCCTACACTGATCGACTACATTACAGCGCCCATGAAACAGTGGCAGACCACTTTGCAATTAAACCATGATAAAGGGATAAAAAATTCAAAGGGGGATATTCCAGGGTGACTTTGTCACCACTGCTATTCTGCCTTGCACTTAACCCATTAAGCTGTCTACTTAACAGCTTAGGCCATGGCTATAATTTGGATCCTAGAAAACAATGAAGTGTAAAGACTTCTAATCTTCTCTTTGTCGATAATTTAAAACTGTGTAGCTCATCAGATGAGGAAATGAAAGCATTACTGCAAGTTGTCAAAACTTTTTCAGATGATGTAAGAATGTCATTTGGTCTTGATAAATGTGCAAAAGCAACCTTTAAAGCAGGAAAACTGCAACACCAGGAAAATATCAGTTTGGGATAAGAATGTGCCTCACACCTACAGGTTAGAGGCACAGCACGATGCTTCAGAGATCATCCACGTGCAACTAACAACGAGCAAAACTGCAATTCACATTGTAGCTTGCTACAGATCAACCACCATGTCCCAGGACCCCCATTCCGCATTTCTGGAAACACTGGGAAACATAAAGGTCCTACCAAACACCCCGATATTGGGTGATTTCAATTACCCAAACATTAACTGGGAGAACTACTCAAGTACTAACTCCCTTGCCCAATATTTCCTAGAATTTATAAACTCAAACACGCTGGATCAACTGGTCAACACCCCCACCAGAGATAACAACATATTGGACCTGGTCAGCACCAACATGGGCGATCGGTGTTCCACACCGGAGGTCAACTCCTCAGTGGTTAGATCTGACCATAAACTAATCACTCTGGATATCCACATTCCGCCCCCCCCCCCCGGTCAAAGAAACCACCGTGAAAAAGTTTTCAGAAGCAAACTTCACGTTACTTAAGACCGAGGTGGAAAGTTTCAAAGCCCCCATGCCAAAGGATAATACCGTCCAAGCTGCAAATCCTTTACTAATGCACTCTACGGGCACCTACAAGAATGCATGGATCGTGCTATCCCAAGCAAAACCAAGACTCACTCCTCCAATATAAGGAAACCAGTCTGGTGGAACCCTGCCATAAACAAGCTATACAATAGAGGGAGGAAACTAGTACAACAAAGAGTAAAATCCCAAGAAGGGAAGACATCCATGATCAGTATCAGCAAAAAAACTATGATCCCTCATAAAATCATCCAAAGCTAGCTTTGAAAGAAAAATTGCCAATGACTCCAAAGATAACCACAAGGCATTCTTTAGCTATATCAAGAATCTAAGTGGCAATTCTCAGATCTGCTCGGAGTTAGTGCAGAATGGCACAAAATACACTGAACCGACCGATAGTGCCAACATCCTGGCAGACAGGTTCAGTGCAAACTTCACCCCCAAAAGGGCCCATAACCATACCAGAAGAATGTATTGCCCCTGAAATCACAGACACTCAGGTTAAAACAGCCCTCTCCAAAGCCAAAAACACAGCATCAGTGGGACTGAACAGTGTCCCAGGCTGCATTCTACACTAGCTCAAAGATGAACTAACCCCTCACCTAAACAAACTGTTCAAACTCAGCCTCTCCATACACTACGTGCCCGTAGAGTGGCGCACAGCAACAGTTATTCCGCTCCACAAAGGTGGAGCCACAACAGACCGCGGGAATTATCGCCCTATACGCCTGACTAGCTTGATCTGCAAGGCTATGGAGAGCATCATCATGGATCTCATAAACAGAGACATTGGGAACCTCCAAACTCTGGACCCTACCAAGTTCACCTTTGTTAAGGGCAGATCATGCCTCATAAACTTGGTGAACTTCTTTGAGACAGTTACCAAGGCTATAGACGAGGGAAAGGTGGTCCACACAGCCTACCTAGACCTCGCAAAGGCCTTCAACACCATTCCCCATTCAGGTATTATAGACAAGCTCACCAGCCTGAACATAAACTCCTACGTCACGAGATGGGTTGCCAACTGGCTCATGGACAGAACCCACATGGTAAGAGTTGCAAGAGCTAGGTCTGACTCTAAACCGGGTGCAAGTGGCATTCCCCAGGACTCAGTCCTAGAACCCCTCCTGTTTGGCATATACTTCTCAGAGGTACAGGCAAGCACAGAAAGACTATGGCTGACCAAGTTCGCAGATGACTGCAAACTAGGGGCTATAATTGACTCTCCGGTGGACAAAAACATCCTCCAAAAGGGTCTCACTGAGACAGATACCTGGTGTCAAAACCATGGCCTCAAGCTAAATGCCAAAAAGTGCATAGTCATCCCCTTTGGAAAAAACAAAGTACCCACAAACTACCACATAGGTGGCAGCCCCGTAAATACGGAAGATGTAATAAGGGATCTGGGGACCCAAGTAGATAGTAACCTCTCCTTTGATAATCACATTGCCAAAGTAGTTAGAAAATCCTTCTATGTGGCCCACCTAATCACAAAAGGGTTTGCATCCAGATCAAAAGAGGTCATTGTGCCCCTCTACCCATCACTCATCAGACCCATCATAGAGTACAACGCCTCATTTGGGATGTATCTTACAAGACACCTGCAACAGCTGGAAAGACCACAGAAGTACCTCACCAAGAGGATCACTGGCCTCAAACAGATGCCCTATGCAGCTCGACTGAAGAAACTCCATCTGTACTCGGTTGCATACCGTCTACTCAGAGGTGATCTCTGCCTGACATACAAGGCCATGTCCAACCCAGAATTGATGGACATGCTCCACCTAAAGAAAACCATATCCCACAGAGCCAACACGATCTAGGGATCTAAACCTCACCACAACAATAAATAGGATGTGCTGGAGGGATAGATTCCTGTCCCAGAGACTTCCCATGCTCTGGAACAAGATTCCAATCTACATTAGGCATAGCTCCTTGCTAACCCTCTTCAAGAGAAACCTTGACGAGTGGATGGGAAACAGAAAGTTTACCCCGGGGAACACTTCAATGGCTCTGCTGGACAGAGGCACAGGGGACTAATCTAAGGGGGCGGCGAAAGCCAACACATTCCGGCTAGGCTTTGGGCCGATAGGCTAGTACCTACCTATGAAACTATAAAAGAACATGATCAAGAAGGAGTGTATAAATATTTGGGAATTGATGAAGAATCAACAATAAAACACAAACTAATGTGAATAAAACTTAGTAAGGAATACTTCAGAAAACTTAATTAATCCTGAAAACAGCACTGACATCTAGGAACTAAATCCAAGCTATAAACCAATTTGCTCTTCCTGTCCTAACTTACAGTTTTGGAGTACTTGACTGGCCCCAAAATGTGTTGAATAGATTAGGCAGGAAAACAAGTAGGATATTTCATCCTCACCAAAGGATTTATAAAAATCAGTGCATACCAAGATTATATATTCCTATTCCAAAGGAGGGATGGGCCTCCTTGAAATTGGTTATATGTATAAATCTGCAATCATGGGACTCCACATATATCTGCTGATCTCACAAGACCCAATCGTAGTGAAAGTTTTGAAACATGAAGCGAATAAATCTAAGATGACTTTTCTGCTTAATCTAGCAGAAGCATATTAGTGTCAAGCAGGAATGGAAATCAAACCAGAAGTAGATAAAAATCAGGCAGCAACTGAATGTGCCAAAAAACAAAAGAAAGAATATAAGGTGAAGGGCCAGATGAGAAGGCAAGAAATGTGGAAAATGCATAAATATAGTTTCAAGCATAGAAAACGTCTGGAAGAACCTCATGTTGATCAGGAACAAATGCAGGAATGGTTGAGGAGAGGCAAATTCAAACCAAGAGATGAAAGGTTAATATTACTGGCCCAAGATAGTGGGCCGCATACATGTTGGTTTACAAAGTCCATTGAACATTTGGGAGAAACAGACAAATGTAGATTTTGTACACCTCATTGCTGGTTATGACATGCTAATGGCAAGACTGTTGCACTGGGGTTTGTGCAAACATTATGGTACTGAAGTGACTGAAAAACACTGGAAACATGATCCACAAAGCATCATAGAAAATGAAGAAGTCTACATCACATGGGATTATCCATTACCAACAGTTCAAAAGATAGATGCTAGAAAACTGGATATAGTGGTCCAAGAAAAGAAGACAAAGGTAGCATCGATCATTGAAATCGCCACACCCAGTGACTACAGTGTTTTGCATACAGAGAGACACAAAGTCATAAAATATCAGGGTTTTCAGGCAGAAACGAGAGCAATGTAGAAGAAAGAAACCCAGACAGTTCCAGCAGTAGTATTAGCAACAGGTCTTATAAAATAAATCTGCAATCGTATTTAGATATGCTACCAATACATGTAACTCCATACGAATTGCAGAAGGAGTCATTAATGGGCACATTGTGGATGCTGCGAAGAGCACTTTTGGCTGACATCAAAGATTGAAACAATAATAATTTCATGAACTTTAATTGTACTTTGACTAAGGAATGGGTCCACTCCCGTCATAGTATTAGAAACCCAAAAGATTTGGAGAAATTATAAAAAGGATAGAGGTGATGACGGGGATCACATTTGGAAGCCAGAGAGTTATACTGGAAAATTAAACTTAATGTTACTCATCCCACTGGGCTTAACGACAAAGTGTCACGAGATAGTATATTAACTTTAAGGGCAAGTCATGTGTAATGTGTATATAACTATTTTATCGATGACCGTGTTTTTGTAATGTTGATGGTTACTTTATAATAAGGTAGGTCATATAACAAATTTTATTAATTCTTTTTTGCCTTTTTTTATTGGTGGGTTGTTTAACAATTTGGTTGCTCTAATTGACTTAAGATGTTAAACATGGCAATCATTTTTCTTTTAAAATCTGTTAATAGAGATTTTCATTATTCTGATGAAGTTCATTGTTTGTTTTGTATATGAATTAAAGTGCTTAATGTTATTAAATTTTTACTTCTAGGTTCCAGCTGCTCTCTGGAGTCTTTTTAGATTGTTCTGGATTTTACTCTGGGTTTGTTTTGTGTTTGGTCAAATTCGATATTTTTTTTATCTTTGGCATAACTAATATTTTATATAACAATAAAACTGGGATGGAAGAAATTCTTAAAGTACACATTACAAAAAAGCATGCACAAATATTAGCCACATCCTTATTTCCTCAGTATGATATATAAACCCCCTAGGTTCCCACTCTTAGCTAGTGTAACAGATTCAACAAACACACCATTTGCCAAAACAATTACAAATATTTGTAATACGTGCAGCATGTTTATAAATGTGGTTATCTGTTGCATTTACAGTTTCTATAAAACTGTTACTAGCATGATTATTAACTTTGAAGAGAGATGCAATGTGCATTTACACATTGAAATGAGTCTGGCAGTGGGTGTCGTAAAGGTGATTTTTTTAAAGTTATTGCCCTTTATAAAGGTGGCAATCCTAGGGGTGGGGCACCATTAATGATGGAGGAAGCAGCAATATGGGATCCTAAAGGACAGTTTGAAAAAAAGTTGTCTAAAGCTTTGAGTTTCTGCTGTCCTTTGTTTAAACCAACACCTATCAGCTGTATAAGACAATCTGATACAGCAGAACATTCTGTCACATCTGCCTGTAATTCTAACTCTTCCTCTGTCTGTCTGCCTGTTAGTTACTTCAACTGATGCTGCCCAAGTTGGTGCTTAATTTGAAGTAACCTATTTTGCGTATATTCTTTGCAACATGTTCATTGAACAGCTGTATTTCTCAAAAACAACCATTAGTCATTCTCTAAAATTATGGATCTTAACACACATGTGCATTCCTACCACATACACCAAAATATTCACACCTCACCTGGATTCCTTAAAAAAATGAATGTTCTATCATGATGAATGGTTTGGATTCAAATATTTTTGCAAAATTTTATAATTTCTCAGAAAGATTTATTTTCCTATATTTCTGGTTATACCAATGTCACAACAAACAAGCTTTGGTACCCAGTATGTTTTTAAAGCACTAGAAGATTTATTATTTGGACTATCATTTACAATGAAATACAGTTCTGTTACTTCAGTACAAGTTACCAGTCTTTTGTGGTACTATCAATTATGTGAGTACATTCATTTTGTGTTGTGATTTTTCTAGGTTATTTGTGTCCCCATGTCTTCCACTCTTGATCATATTCAGTCTGTTTCCTCATGTGAAGGGTGTACCCAGTGCTGCATGGAGATGAGAGTTATCTGGGGCATCGTCACACAGGCAAACATGAGGGTTTCCTGTGCCTTTGTTGTCATCCTGACAACTGAGGGCATGTCTATAAACCAAATCTCCCCTGTTGGCTGTGACATGAGAACATGCTTTACCAAAGGGACCACCTAGGGCCCCTCTGCTGCATGCAAGCATGCTCCTTCACATACAGCAGCAAGGGCTACCATCACCAGCTTAGGTAGCCACAGTCCATGCCCATGCATTAGTTACTTGCCATGTACAAAGCCACCACTTTGCACCTTGAGCAACAGTTGAGCCAGTCCATGACCACAGTTGTTTCCTCCATAATGGACATTCCCATCAACCCCTACCTGTTGTGTCAAGCTCAGGAGATTAATATTCATGTTTGTTGAATTTGAATTTATTATACTTGTTGATTGGCATATTAATCAACTGTCCATTATATAAACAACATCATGGATCTGTGTTTATTCAGTAGCACGGATTTGTATGGTTGGAAAGGGTTAAGCATTTTTATTGCTTATTTGTTTAATTGAAAGGCAATTGTGCTCATTACATAAGATGATTGAATTTATGTATTAGTCATTCCCTTGAAGGGACTTAGCCGAGGTACCAGGAATGGAGGATGATTAAACCTTTGGATTTTACCTACCAGTGTGCCTTTGGTGATGTTCTTCGTATTTCACTGTTGCAGTCATTACATTTGGGTTATCCTGCTGGCAGGTTGTCCTCAGTCGGCCTGAATTCCAAAGTCTTGGGTCCTGCATCGGTTGCTGTCACCTCTTCCCTGACGTCAGGTCGTCAGGGGTAGAAAAGATGCAGCCGACGCCATTTTATTCAGTCTTTCTTGCCGCGCAGTGCCCGAAGCAGAAGCAGTTCGCAAGTGCTGGTCGGCCGACTCCTGAGATTTTTGTGTCGAGTTTCAGATCCGAAGTCTTCATTAAAAGCTAAGTACCCCGTTGGGGAAACTTTTTTCTTGCTCCAGACCGATGTCAGAAAAAGTTAATAATTGTATTTCTTGTGGGAAGCAAATACCTCATAAGGACTTTCATTCTTACTGTATTCCTTGACTAGGCCCAGACCACGACGTTGCTAGTTGTCCGTTTTGTGCTAGATTTAACCAACGCACTATTAAGCATTGGTACAATTTTGCATTAAGCTATTTTGGGCGAAGATTTAATTATACAATGTCGTTGGATAGCCATCCGACTACCGGAGTTCACAAAAAACACAAAGAAAAAGGCAAGCAACCAAGTTCCAAAACCGACGACGAAGCTTCTCCTAAGCAAGTCGCCGGTTCTCAGTGAGGCGCTTTCGCAGCCCCTGATGCCCGCTACTTTAGAGTCGCAGGCCGCTGCCGACTCCCACGTGGAGTCAGCCAGGCTGCAGGAAACTCAAGGTATTGGAGCCTCGGAGATTATTCCCTCAGATGGGTCCGGAGCCGCTGAGCAAGCATCGGCTTCTGAGGATGTATTCAGACCTAAACAATTATATATTAAACTGACTTCAAAGACAAACACTAAAACACCTTTAAAGGCAAAGAAACAAGTTCACCAGTCACAAGGACAGGCCTCCATGCCCAAAAAACAAATGCTCAAAATGGCCGAAGACTTAATTACCTTAATCAGGGGTTCCCATCCCCCTCCTGATAAGAGGCCTAGGCAAGAGACAGACTATGAATCTTCAGATCAGGTTTCCATTTTTTCTGATTCCTCTTCTGATCAGGAATATTTTCTTCCCCCCTATGAGGATTCTGATGCTGAAGAATCAATTCCTTCAGCTTCTCCTCCTGAGGACTACTCTTTTGGGGAAACCTTGAATACCATGAGGGAGCACTTCCACTGGGAGAGCCAAGATTTTTCAGAATCTAAGAAAAGGCTCAGAGACTTCCTTTTACTACCTCAACACAGGCCTCTAGCTATTTCACCTGTGTTGGACATTGTAGATGATGTGTTCTCGGAGTCTAGTTTGACCCCTGAGTCTTTACCTCCAGCTCCTGTTAAGCTGGACAGATACTACAGGGTCCCTGACTCTCATAAATTCCTTTTCAAAAACCCTACTGAAGACCCAGAAACTATTTCTCAGGGTCCAAAAGGGGTCAAGGCTTCTACTGCAAAAAATCCTACCCCCTCTGACAGGGATTCTAGGGCTCAGGATAGATGGAGAAAAAAGATTTACACATCTGCTACTTTGGCTATAAGGGCCTTAAATTGCCAGTTTCATATGCTCAAATATCAGCAATATATCATGACACTGCTTAAACAGAAAATGATGGCAAATTCTGAATGTGCAGAAAACAAAGAAATGCAGGATTTATTGCATGCAGCTGAACAAGTTGGAAAGCATACTTTGCAATGTAGGTTTGATTCTCTGGAGGCCTCCTGCAGGGCCGTTGTTACGGGTTCTGTCATTAGGAGGCATGCTTGGTTAAAGGAACAAAATCTGCCTGACCATTTAAAAGCAAAATTATTAGATGCTCCTTTACAACATGATACCTTGTTTGGTGTTAAGGCAGAAGAGGTGTTAAAGAAAATGGAGGACAAAGCTAAATCTGTGCAAACGGTCAAGGATTTCTTACAGGTACAGCCACCTAGATTTAGCAGACACTGGCCTACAAAGAATTGGTCCTTTCCAGTCTCAGACAGACCTCAAAAGGGCAGATCTAGATGCCCTAGAGGCAGATCACAGCTGCAAGGATCCTACAGGTCTAAGCAGTGGAATGCTTCTACCTCCAAAGGTGGAGACGACAAATCACAAACATACAGGAAACAGTCCCAATGACTTCCCCCTGCCTGCACCAAGCACTTATCTTCTGGCAACACCCTTAGGGAGAAAACTAGCACTTTTTTCTCAAAATTGGCACATTATAACCCAGGACAAATGGGTTCTAGACATAGTGTCACAAGGCTACAAGTTTCATTTCCATACCCTGCCAAGGGCAAACGGTTGGCCAGACTTGCCAAAAAATCAATGGGCAGAGGCTCAAAAACAAGTCGCAGCTCTCATGGACATGAGGGCTATTCAACAAGTACCATAGCAAGAGCAGGGACAAGGATTTTACTCAAGACTGTTCTTGGTACCTAGAAAGGACAAAGTATGGAGACCAATACTGGACCTATCTATTCTGAACACTTTCCTGGATATACCAAAATTCAAGATGTTGACCTTACAGCAGCTTCTGCCCATGCTGGGCAGCAAGGCTTGGCTCGTAACTTTAGACCTAAAAGAGGCATACCTGCATGCCCCAATCAGACAATCATGCAGAAGATACCTCAGATTCAAGGCTGGCTCAAAGCATTACCAATTCTCTGCACTGCCCTTTGGCTTATCTACTGCGCCCAGGATCTTCACAAAGTGCCTGGCACCAGTAATTGCTTACTGCAGACAAAGAGGAATACAACTATATCCTTACTTGGACGACTGCCTCATACAAGCAGAGAGCAAGGACAATCTACTACAGCATCTGACGTTTGTGATAAGACTTTTAACATGCCTAGGGTACACAGTCAACAAAAAGAAATCAAAGCTAGTACCCTCTCAAGAGATAATATTCCTGGGTGCAAGTTTAAATACAACTGCCCAGATGGCTTATCTCACTCCAGACAAACAAAGGCAACTGACTACCTATTTCAAGGAAATGGCAACAAAGGCCCAGTTATCTGCAAAGAAAAATTCTGCAGGCTTTGGGCTTCATGGCATCCTGCATCTTACTAATTCCATATGCAAGACTGCATATGAGGAAAATTCAATGGTACCTAAAAAGTGTCCGGACACAGCATTGCCACAGTCTGGAAACAATGATTACTCTAATTCCCTGCCTGCAACAGGAGTTTCGATGATGGGCAAAGGCTTGTCACCAAAACAAGGGACAGCCATTCTCACTTCCCCCAGCCAGGTAGAGCCTAACGACGGATGCATCAGATTATGCCTGGGGGGGCACACATGGCAGGAAGAAGCATTCAGGGCACATGGTCCACAAACCAAAAGCATCTACATATTAATCAAAAAGAGATGCTAGCTGTTCAAAATGCCCTGACAGCCTTCAAGGACCTACTTCATCCAGGACAACTACTGATAAAGACAGACAACACCACAGTCATGTGGTACATAAACAAGCAGGGGGGCACTCATTCTTATCCTCTGTGTAGGCTAGCCATGGCTTTATGGGACACAGCATTGACTTACCTAGTTCATCTAAAGGCACAATTCCTGCCAGGAAAGGAAAATACTCTGGCAGACGAACTAAGCAGAGAGCTCATGGATTCCCACAAGTGGCACCTGGATCCACAAGTCTTCAGCGTGATAACAAAGAAATGGGGAAGCCCAGACATAGGTCTATTTGCCTCCCCTCAAAACAATCAACTAAAAAGATTCTGCACAAGGACTTATCACAGACAAGCATGGAAAGTGGACGCCTTATCCTTCAACTGGACAAACCTATCAGTATATGCCTTTCCTCCACTGCCTCTCCTCCCCAAGGTACTCCTAAAGGTCAGGCAGGAGAAACCAAAAATGATTCTGATTGCCCCAGACTGACCACGCCAGTACTGGTATCTGATCTTAAGAAACTTGTCCCAATGCCCAGCCTGGACCTTACCTCAAATACCTCATCTACCGTCCCAGCAAAACAATCAGATTCTGCACAGCCAACTCAGGACCCTAAACCTGGCAGCATGGCGGATAATGTAGCCATACAAATCACACCTCTCAGTAAAGCTGTGATGGATGTCATTTTAGAAGCCAGAAGGCCTAGTACTAGAAATTCCTGTGCTGGGAAATGGAAGAGATTTTGCACTTGGAACCAAGCTCAAGGAACTGATACAGCTGTCCCAAATATTCCTCAAATTTTGCAATACTTAACTGAGATGCTGGACAAAGGCCTATCTTTTTCATCAATTAAAATCCATACCTCTGCCATTTCGGCTCATTACAATACAGAGCCACCACTCTTTTCTCATCATTTATTAAGGCAGCACCTCAGAGGAGCCAAAAACTTAAGGCCTCCAAGGAGAATGCCACTACCTGCATGGGACCTCAATTATGTCTTGGAAAAACTCACCTTACCTCCTTTTGAGCCAGCTGCTACTGCGGATTTAAAGTTCTTATCTTGGAAAACAGCTCTGCTCCTAGCAATAACTTCTGCAAGACGAGTTTCAGAGCTACAGGCTCTCATGACTGTGGAACCCTTTATCATTTTTTATCCAGACAGGGTCTCTCTGAGAACAAACCCTACATTTATGCCTAAGGTGGTATCCAGTGTAGCCCTTAACCAAACAATTCATTTGCCAACTTTTTATCCAAATCCACAGAACAAGGGGGAGAAAATTCTGCATTCTTTGGACGTAGACAGACAACTTAGATTCTGCTTGGACAAAACTAAAGATCTGAAGTAGGATATTCATTTGTCTGCAACCTGTGGGTTATGGATCCGATATCGGATCCGAACCGGCATGGTTTTCCAGCTATGGATCCAAGCTCTCAGCTCCTCCCCTCACCCATAATGCCCTGCTCTACCCTCATGACCTCAGATCTCGTTTGCCGCGCTGGTGACTGGATTGGTATCTATAGCTCTCAGCTAAGTGCTAGTTTTATATCTGTTAATTCAGAAAATTTGAAGTTTTGTGTACTTTTTTGTGTGAAAGTTTAGGTTTCCCTCTTTGATAGTTTTATTTAGAGTTAAATTAAGTATTTTTTTCCCTCCCCTCGCTGTTGGCGTAGTGTGTGTGTGTTGGGCCTGTGTGTCTGTATTACTTTTAGTTACTTTTAATTAGTAGCTGTATAGATTTGGATGGCTGATCAGCCCAAATCTGTATTTTCTAAATGCACCGAGTGTGGCCATAAGCTCTCCCCGGCTGATGGTCACACTCGGTGTGTTAAGTGCCTGGGGGTTGAACACCTCACATCTGGATGCTCCATTTGTGCAGGGTTCAACCCCAGGGCACTGAGGGAGTGGAGGTCCAAGCTTGTCTTGGCGGGCCTTTACCGCCAGACTTGGCTCCGGCCTCCGCTCGCCGGGAGTAACCCTGGTATCGGTTATGCGCTGCGTGGCACGGCCTGCTGCTCCTGGGACTCAACCTGCCGTTTCTCGAGAGGAGAGGGATGCTAGGAAAAAGGACGGAGGAGAAGCACCACAAGCGGCGGGCGAGACCTCTGTTTCGGCCCGCCAGCCAAGCGGCTTCTCCCGGCTCTGTCGGCTCGGTCTCCTCCTTCTTGGCTCCGGTCCCTGTGTGCTTTTCACGGGTCCTGAGGAGGAGGAGACCCGATCTCCATCGAGGCTATCGAGGAGGCACTCCAGGCCTACCTCGGTAGCCTCGTCGAGATCCACATATAGCCTTTCTGATGCTGATCTGGACGGATGATGAGAAGATTCATCCAGGCCCAGATGCAGATGGGAGTGCTCTTGCCTCCCCTCTGGGGAGCTCAACACCCTTTTAAGCCTATTGCTCCTTCTCCGACCCGCTATCCGGGTTCGGAGCAGCTGGAGCCGAGCAGCCGGGCGGGGTGGGTCGGCGCCGATAGTACTTGGTGCCGGATCCGACCCTGCCCTCGAGTGCGTCAGATCCGACCTCGGAGCCTGGATCCGAGCCTCGGATCCGGGGATCAGTGCTCGCCGCGCCGTCTGTGTCGGGCGCACTGTCCTTCGGATCCGGCGCCCGGCCGGCTCCGATCCACTCTTCGGATCCGAGGGAGCCGATTGTCGGATCCTTTGGTGAGGTCGGCTCCCCTTGGCGTTTGATGTAGTGGAGAGGGCCCTGTTGAGGTCTCCGGACCCCGGCACTTGTTCGGCTCCGTCCCGCTCCCTCTGCACTGGGCCAGGCTTCCACCATCCGGCCCCTGGGACAGCCCGCTTCTGTGCCCCAAGTTGCTCCTATGGAACAAATTGCTGCTTGTGAGGACTCCTCTGTCAGCCCCCAGAGGATGTCCCTGCAAGCATACGTGCAAAGGAGGCACATTGACTCCCGAGTCTCTCACAGAAGACACGGACTTGGAGGAAGGGAAGGCTCCCCACGGTCACCCCGAGGATGTCTCATTTGGAGACATCATGGAAATGCTCCGTATAAGGGGGGGGTGGTCTGCCCCCAAGTCTTCCTCGGACGAGTCCGTGTTCTTGGAGGCATTTGAAGCGGGCCCGTCTACCTCTTGGGTGTCCCCCCCTGCCGACCCCCTGGTGGACCTTATTACCACCAGGGCATGGAAGGAACCGGACACCGTGGAGCCAATTCCCAAGAGGCCAGATAGGATCCTTAGCCCACCGTCCGACCGAGCCCATTGGAGTAAGGGCCCTCCGGTAGATGCCATGTTGACGGCGGCGGCCACCAAGAGGGAACTGGCTCAGGAGAGTCCCTCAGTCCACCCCCCGAGCAAGGAGTCTTGGATGATGGACCGCTTGGGGAAGCGGATGTTTAGTTCAGCGACCTTCTCGGTAAGGGCGCTGAACTACTTGGCACATGTCATTAGGATTCAGCGAGATCTTATTAAAGAATACGCTGCATCCCCCCCAGAGTCCATTTCGGAGGAGGACAGGGTTCTGCACTCCACCCGTATGGCCACTCTTAGGTCAGTTACTAATACTTCTATGCGGCTACTCTCCCATGCAACGGAAGGCCGCTAGAGCTGCGGGACAGGACTAGTCACTGGGCGTCAGGCCTGGCTCCGTCACTGCGATTTTTCTGAGCCCTTCAAAGCGTCATTTGCGAACGCCCCCTTTGATGGTTCTGCTCTGTTTGGCAAAACCGTTCGCGAGACGTTGACCCAGAGCGAGAAGGACGGGAAGGCGCTGTCTGCCGGCGGAACGCGGTTGTCTGCACCGCAGAGGCCCTATTCTAGGAACCAAAGGGTCAGAAGAAGATGTGGTTCGGAAGTCGCAGCAGTCCCAGCCTGCTCGGACAACCAGTCCTTCCGTGGCAGAGGAGGACAGGGAGGACGCCGCGCTGGAGGCAGAGGGGGTCCCAGAAACTTCGGGACCAGGGAAGCTTTCTGTGAACGGGCGGCACAGCAACCCTGAGGGGTTGCCCGACTGCTCCACTCTGGAGGCAGTCGGGGGCGTTGGGGCACCTAGCGGCATGGGAGTCCATAACATCGGACCGCTGGGTTCTCCAGATCATATCCAGAGGATATCGCATCCCTTTCCTTCACCTTCCAAAGTTGAAATCCCTCCCAGGCGTCCCACCCGGTCAGCGGGAGGCCGCTTTGGCAGAAATTGGCCATCTGCTAAAGAAAGAGCCATCCAGCCCGTCCCCAGACCAGATCGGATCAGGGTTCTACTCCAGATTCTTTTAGTGCCAAAGAAGGCGGGGAACTAAGACCAATCCTAGACCTCTCTCTCTTGAATCTGGCAGTCCCCAAAGAAAAATTCGAATGGTCACTCTGCAATCTATTCTCCCCTTCTGGGAGAAAATCACTGGATGTGCTCGATAGACCTCAAGGACGCGTACTACCACATCCTGATGGACAGGCGCTCCAGGAGGTTTCTCCGCTTCCGGCTGGGAGCCAGTCACTACCAGTTCCGGGTCCTTCCCTTAGGTCTCTCCAAAGCACACAGGGTGTTCACCAAAGGATTAGCCGTGGTAGCGGCCCACCTGAGGCTTCAGGGGGTGCAGGTCTTTCCCTACCTGGACGACTGGCTTCTTACCGCCCCAACAAGGCATCTACTCTTATTGGTGCGAGACTCCTTTCTCCATCTTGCTCCTTTTCTGGGCATCACAATAAATACAAAGAAATCCAACCTGGCGCCCACACAGCTCTTAGATTTTATAGGGGCCAGGCTAGACACAAGGAGTTCTGAGCCTTCCTCACTGCGGACAGAGTTCAAAATCTGCAGCTTCAGGTGCGGGCCATTCTCCACTCAAGTTCTGTTCCGGCGGAGTTGGTCCTGAGGGCTCTAGGGTCCATGGCTTCAGCTATAGCACTTCTTCCTCTTGCCAGGCTCAATATGCGCATTCTACAGTGGACGCTCTTAGTACAGTGGTCATACCTTGCTCTCCCCATGCATCATCCCATAGCGATCAGCAAGGCTTGCAAGCGGTCCCTCTTGTGGTGGCTCCACTCCCCGGATCTCCACAGAGGCCGCCCATTTTGTGCTTCTCCCCCTCTCGCCACGGTGACCACGGACGCCTCCCGCCTCGGGTGGGGGGGGCACTTTGCGGGGCGGACCGTCCAAGGCACGTGGGACGATTCAGAGACCTTACTGCATATCAATGTTCTAGAGATGAGAGCAGTGCTCTTAGCGTTGCTAGCACTTCAGGACTTTCTTCTCTTGGGAACAATTGCGATTCAATCGGACAACATGTCTGTTGTCTGGTACATCAACAAGCAAGGGGGAACAAGGTCTTACCCTCTTTGTCGAGAAGCCATGAGAGTTTGGGAATGGGCAATCTCCACCAACCGCTTTCTAATAGCAATGCACATTCCGGGTCGGTCCAACATCCTAGCAGACAAGCTCAGTCGCACCATTCTGACCCCTTACGAGTGGTCTCTCAATTGTCAAGTAGCGGAACGCATATTCGCACGGTGGGGAACCCCTTCATGCGATCTTTTTGCCTCTCCCTCAAACACCAAGTGCGACAGTTTTTTCGCTCTGATACCTCCTCCCGGAGGTACCCCAAGAGACGCTCTGGTGCATGCTTGGCCACCCGGTCTTCTGTATGCTATCCACCCTTACCTCTGATGCTCCAAGTTCTTCAGAAAGCCTCTCGGGTGGGTTGCAGAATGATTCTCATTGCTCCGTTTTGGCCTCGACAGATCTGGTTCCCCTTCCTAAGGTCTCACTCGGTGAATCCTCCTTGGATTCTAGATCCCATCCCGGATCTGATATCCCATCCATCCTGCATTCCTCCTCCGAATCTGGACAACCTGAAGCTGACCACTTGGCTGCTCCAGTTCCACTCTTGATTAGGACTCACGGTATTTCGTCACGGTTAAGGCAATTTTGGTGGCAGCTCATAAACCATCCACTAGAAAGATTTACGAAGCAAGTGGAAGCGTTTTTCTTTGTGGGCGGGCGGCAAGGCCTGAATCCTTCACGGTTCCTCTTCCTTTAGTGCTTGACTTTCTAACCACTCTCTTTAACGATGGTGCCAGCAGTTCCACAGTCAAAGTACAACTGGCGGCAATTTCTCATTATCACATTGGCCACGACTCTAATCCTCTTATGTCAGCCAAATTGTGTAAAATTTTTCTTAAAGGTACTTTTCTTCTCAGGCCCCTATAAAACAAGCAGTTCCTCCTTGGGACCTCTCTCTGGTCCTACAGGCCTTGACCGCCCCTCCTTTCGAGCCAGCGGCTACGGTGGATCTCAAATTCTTGTCCTACAAGACAGCCTTTTGGTAGCCATTACATCGGCCAAGAGAGTTTCTGAGCTTCAAGCATTATCAGCTAAACCTCCTTACTTGGTATTTCATCCGGACCGTGTCTACCTCAGGACCAACCCGTCCTTTCTTCCTAAAGTCGCTTCTGAAGCAAACATCAATCAGTCCATTAACCTTCCTGTTTTCTTCCTAAATATGAAAACAAGGGTGAATATAAGCTACATTCATTAGATGTTCACAGGCAACTTAGATTTTATCTGAACAGGACGGCTGGTCATAGGCAATCCGACCAGTTGTTTATTTCCTTTGCAAAATTTAATTTGGGCAAGCCAATTTCTAAAGTTTCTCTGTCCCGCTGGATTTCACAGTGCATATTATTGGCTTATCAAGCTTCAGGAAGGCCCGCACGGAGGGTGTTCATGCCCATTCAACCCGGTCAGTATCTACCTCGGCAGCCTTCAAGGCTAGGATTCCTCTAGATGATATTTGTGCAGCAGCCACGTGGGCTTCATCTCATACTTTTATTTCCCACTATAAGTTGGATCTTGCATCTAGGGGTAGAGCATCCTTTGGCTCGGCGGTGCTCGAATATCCTTCCATGATGGCGCCCAAGATTCAGGTAGCTGGGGACTCTGTCCCACAGGTTGCAGACAAATGAATATCCTACTTCAGATTTAGAAGTTATGTACTCACCATAACGTTCCATCTGAGTAGGTGTATTCATTTGTCTGCAACCATCCCGCCCTCCTATCCCCCTGGCCTTTCAGTTTCCTGCATATTCTATGTTACCCTTTTCAGGGTGTTGTTGCTTTGGCAAACTCGATCTGAGGTCATGAGGGTAGAGCAGGGCATTATGGGTGAGGGGAGGAGCTGAGAGCTTGGATCCATAGCTGGAAAACCATGCCGGTTCGGATCCGATATCGGATCCATAACCCACAGGTTGCAGACAAATGAATACACCTACTCAGATGGAACGTTATGGTGAGTACATAACTTCTAATTTTCAGAAAGACAGAACAATTACTAGTGGCATATGCCACAGCATCACAAGGAAAGGCTATATCCAAGCAGACTATTTCAAAGTCTAGGATAGGTCACTGCATTCATTTCTGCTACTCACAGCATGGCAACCAGTGCCTAAGGGCATTAAGCCACATTCAACCAGAGCTGCAGCCACTTCTGCAACCTTTCTCAGGGAAGTACCAACCAAAGACATTTTAGAGGCTGCTACTTGGAGTTCAGTGCATACCTTTACAAAGTATTACAATCTGCCTTTTTACTCTAAATCCAGGGCAGGCTTTGTCACTGCAGTTCTGCAGGGCCTCTTAGCCGCTCCTAATGCTGTTTAGCTCCAGTCCCCCAACCATAGCTTTGAGACTCAACCCAAATGTAATGACTGCAACAGTGAAACACGAAGAACATAGTACAGTTGTGTACACTTACCACAAATGTAGATGTTCGAGTGTATTCACTGTTGCAGTCCAGGTTACCCACACACCATCCCCCTTATTTTTTCTGGAACTTATCTTTACTTCTCTAATCTATACAACCTAGGTGGCGTATTTGCTTATAGAGGAAGGTAAAGCTTATTTTTGGTGCATGTATGTTTTATTTACATAATTTTGCCTACCCTTTTGGGGGCACCTGGCATCTGGGGCAAGAAAAACTGAATAAAATGACATTGGCTGCATCTTTTGTATCCCTGATGACCTGCCGTCAGGGAAGAGGCAACAGCAACCGACGCAGGACCCAACACTTTGGAATTCAGGCCGACTGAGGGCAACCTGCCAGCATGATAACCCAAATGTAATGACTGCAACAGTGAATACACTCGAACATCTACATTTATGGTAAGTGTACACAACTGTACTTTTTGTTTCTACTAATCCAGCTTTTGGTGTTTGTTTTTTCTACATTGGACTCTGTTTTTTTCATTGTTGTGTCAAGCTCCCAAGCTGTTAATTGAACTTGGATCACCTAGCCTTTTTACTTTCATGCCACCAGTACAAGCTAGTAATTTTGTTTAGTTATTTTAAAATTATATCCATGTATAGTCATTTCACTGGTTAGGCTTTCTACCATGTCTAAGCACATAGCAAGGTCATGTCTTTTTGTATCAGTTCGCTGCTTAATGGACTGTGTTTTCAACTCAAAATACTGATCATTCACTCATGTTTACTTAATTAGCAGTTATTTGACTGTTGTAAACTGGATGGTATTATTTAATCTTAGACCATGTTAATAATTTGTGCAAGGACAGTGGTCTCAAATTAAATATAAAACAATGTAGTATAGTTCATTTTAGTAAATAAACAGAATAGTTTTACGTACCATACAGGTGATGCACTACTCCAATCAGATGTTGTGGTAAGGGATCTAGGCGCTCTTGATAATTCCTTATCATTTGACCATCATGACTCTGCAACAGTTCAGAAAGCCTTTTATTTGGTTCCTCTAATTTCCAAAGGCATCTCCACTAGATTCAAAATAAGTCTTAATTCCCACTAAATACAAAATAAGTCTCAATTCCCATTTACTGATATCTCTTCTTACCCATTATTGAATATAATGCACCTTTTGGCATGTATTTGTCTACGCGTGTTGCACAACGTGAGAGACCTCAGAAACTCATAACAAAAAGATCAGTGGTCTCAAAAATCTTAGTTATCAGGAGAGAATGGCAGCCCTTTCTGTGTACTCAGTCTGTTACAGACATCACTGTGGAGATCTGTATCTGATTTTTCAAGCCATGAAAGATTCAACTCTGTTTGACTTTCTAGTCCTTCACAGAACTAATGGTACCTCAAAGTAACTGAACCTTCATCAGCAGATAAATACAACACATTATCATGACAGATTCATATCCCAACACATCCCTCGCCTCTTGAGCAAGCTTCAAATACATGACAAGCAGAGTAACACCCTTGCAAACTTCAAGGTAAACCCAGATAAGTGGAAAGACAAGTTCAAATTCTCCCCAGTTTATCTTGTTCTGCCTTCCTTGAGGCTAGAGGAAACATCTTAATTGTTTTTTTTTTTGGCTAGGCATGAAATGTTCTACATACTGATTGCCTAGTTCTTGCTTAAGAACCTGCAGGCCTATAATGCTGTTACATGTTTTATCTTTAAAACAGCTGTGCCTTCTACCAAAACATACTAGCAAGGTTTATTCATAATTCAGAAATTCAGCTTCCCTTTCCACCTCTTTTTATAGCTATAAATTGTTTGGAACATTTTTCACATCAAAACTGGTTAAGTTCTAGATTTCTGTAGATAATTAAATATATTTTCACTCTGTCACTTGTCCTTCTCTAACATTAATAACAAGCAGGTGGGGGGGGGGGGTTCGTTTAGATGCTTTAATACGTAGAAACACATCAGGATGGATAGGAACATGTTATAGTATGAACGAACTGGCTAAGAGACAGTCCTTACATACATACATGCTTACATCGCAACAGCTAACTACAAAATGGCAGTCAGACTTGGATGTGCTCAGTATTTATACACTTGTGCAAGCCCTTGGATAGCTCCTTAAAGGTATATACACACATATTGATCTTGCTCGTAAAAAGATTGCCCTTTATACAAAACAATATCAGAGTTAGACATGCATTACTATATACATTAGAAACAAAACACAATGTTCATGTCCAAGTTGCTTAATATCTGTTACAGGATGTAGAGATGCGACCAAATCTCGTAACAGTTTGGATCAAATTTAGCAATAAGGGCAGTCTGTGGTGCACAGCTCCTATCAGGAACTTCTGAATTCATCACAGGAGCAGGAATGTCCTCTGGAACTTCCTCAGGAATTGGAGCACAGGACAACTCACTCTGAGAGAAAAAGTCTTTCTGACAGGCTATGTGCTGTGGTATAGGCTCAGACACTGGTCTCAAATGCTTCTGATTCCACCTAAAGACTGCTCCTTCTGATTCCTCAATGTACGATCTCGGGTCTGGGCAAATATTCTTTATGACACCAATACGATCACAACCTTTGGATGTCTGCATCCTTACCACTTCTCCCTCTCATAATGGATTGAGCATTATGCTGGTCTTATCGTAGTAGGACTTCTAGGTTAAATGCTTCTTCAACAGATTGGCTTTCACTAACTGTTGTTCTTGACACGTGGCACTAACAATTGATTACTGATTGGTAATGTGATTCTGGTTTGTCTCAGCAGAAGTCTCTGAGCAGGTGAAGCAATATGTTTATCACGAAGAACATTTCTGAGATTCAAGAGATTCAGGAAAACATCACTATTATCTTGTTTCGACTTGTCAAATAACTGTTTTGCACTTTGAACTGCACGTTCTGCCAAACCATTTGACTGCGGATACTCAGGGCTACTTGTGACATGAGTAAAGTCCCATTCTTCAGCAAATCTTTTGAACCGTTGGCTTGTAAACTGTGTGCCATTGTCAGAAATAACTTTGTGCGGACTACCATGAATAGCAAAATGACACTTCATTTTAGTTATGACAGTACTGGATGCTAGGTTAAGAAGTAGGTCAATCTCGAACCAACTGGAGTCAGGAGTGGCCTAAGGTCAACTGGTGCCCTAGGCAAAAGGGCTGTATGGCACCCCCCACCACACCACCCAGTGCCCCCATTCTGGTTTACCTACATCAAATAAATACTGGAAAAGTGCCCCTGCTAGAGCGGCACCCTAGGCAGTGGCCTAGTTGGCCTGTGCCTAAGGCCGGCTATGACTGGAGTCAAACTCTACTAACACCAAATAATGCTGACCATTCAACACGAAGATATCAGTGGCTACTGTTGACCAAGGTAGTTCCGGAATTTGGTTAAGCTGAAGTAGTTGGTTCTGCTGATGTGGCTTAGTACCATTACACACTGAACAAGAAGAAAGTGCTCTCTCAATGTCTTGTGACATAGAAGGCCAAAATACTAGTCCTCTTGCCCTTCTTTTGGTAGATTCGGTTCCTGTGTGACCACAATGCAGGATAGTAATGTACTGTTGTTGCAAGGTCTTTGGAACAATTACTTCCGGACCTTTCATAAGGATACCTTTGTCAGACAAAATCGTCTCTGTATGGAAAATAAGGTTGCACTTCTTCAGGTAAACTAGATTGCTTTGACGGCCATTCTTGTTTGATAAAGTGGTTGAGCCTTTGTAAAACTGGATCTGTGGCTGTGTGATCTCTAAGCTCAAGATGTGTGGAAGGTAAACTCACTTCCATGGCTTCAAAATCAAGATTCTTATTCACATGCTGTTCTGTGGTGTTTCTGGGTGATCTGGATAATGTATCAGCAAGATAAAGAAGTTTGCCTTTCTTGTAGACAAGATTGAAATTATACTTTTGCAATCTCAGCATCATATGTTGCAGTTGGGCTGGAGCTGAATGCATTGGCTTTCTCAAGATAGTGACTAGAGGTTGGTGGTCTGTTTCGATCTGGATAGGTCTACCATAAACATAATCATGGAACTTTAAACATGCAATCACAATTTCCAAAAGTTCTTTCTCAATCTGGGCATACTGCATCGCAGTTTGGGTAAGAGTTCTGAATGCATAGACAACAGGTTGATCCTCTTGTATAATGACTGCACCAAGACCAAATTTCGAAGCATCACAGGAAAGTGTAACTGGTTTGTGAACATCATAGTATCTGAGAGTTGGTGGACTAGCAGTTCTCTGTTTCAGGACATCAAATGCTCTTTGATGTTGCTCTAGCCAAGACCAGGATACATCTTTATGTGTCAGCTCTCTGAATGGCGCTGAAAGTTGGCTCAAGTCTGGAATGAACTTGCCTAGATAGTTGACTATGCCAAGAAAACATTACAGGGCTTGAACATTGTCTGAAGCTGGCATCTCGAGAATGGCTGTTTATTTTGAAGGGTCTCGTCGTAGGCCTGTACTAGTAATTAAATTACCAACATAAATAACTTCTTGTAGCCCGAATTTACATTTGTGTGGATTGAGCTTAAGATTTACTTGGCGCGCCCTTTCTAGAACTTTTCTGAAGTTTCCGGCATGTTCTGCTTCATCACGACTATGTCGTTTACCATGATAGCACAAGGATATCCAGAAAAAATGTGCTCCATTGCACGTTGAAAGACTTCACTTGCAGAATTTATCCCAAATAGCATTCTCAAAAATCTGTACCTGCCAAATGGAGTACTAAAAGTAGTGAGCAATGATGATTTCTTGTCAAGCTGAATTTGCCAAATGAACTCTGTGTATCTAAGACAGAAAGAATAGTAGCATTTGATATCAAGGCTGTGACTTCTTCAACTATGCACATTGGATGATGAGTTCTTTTTAGTGCTTTGTTCAAATCTCATGGGTCAATACATATTCCGATGTCATCTGAGCTTTTCTTATGAGCCACCACCATGGAAGATAACCACTCAGCTGGAGTTTCAACTGGACAAATCACACCTCATTGCACCATCTTATCTAGCTCAGCCCTGACTCTGTCCTGCATGACTACTGGAACTCCAAGTGCTGGCCTGACAACTGGACTGACCTCTGGGTCTAACTTCAGGGAGTACACAACTGGAAGTTTGTCCAGTTTGTCTTTGAAGAGATCAGCATAGGTAGAAAAAAATGTACTGGGCAAAATTAGAGTAGTGGTCTTTTAAGCTAACATGATAGACTTCCTTATTAAATGAAAGCAGTCCCATTTTCAAACTGTCTCTGAGAGCCCCAACAATGACTGGATTTGCCTCTTGACCACATAAAATAACAAGTCATAGCTTTTTCCAGCAGAGTATCAAGAAAGCACTACTGAGCCTTCAGTTTGAATTTCTTCACCTCCATAAGCAACAAGCCTCACACACCTTGCCAAATCAAGCCTTTCCCCATGACACACTCTAGCAAATGTTTCTGCTGACATAACATTGCACTTGGAACCTGTATCAACTTTGAGCTCTGTGGGTTTGCAATTTATCTAAACAGTACAAAAGACTTCATTCTTTGCCCTTAAATCTACTGCATTCACTGTTTTGTGAAGCACTGACACACCATCAACATAAAGAGTAGGGTTGCAACTGTCTAACTGATCAACTCGTTTCTTAAAATGTTCCCTGTAATAAAAGAATGTAGGCTTTTGATTTACAAAATCTTTAGAAATGATTCCATTTATTGCATTTGTGTCATTAATGACCAAAAGCTAAACATTTTACCTTTTTAGATTCATGACGTCCACCACAATTACGACAGTTGGCAATGAAACTAGGTTGGGGCCCATGCTTTGAGTTTGCTGACCCATTCAAGCTTCACTGAGACTGTGCAAACTCTGGAATTTGCTAGAAAGTTCTGGTGTTTACCATTGAGTGCTGCAGGGGCTACAGTTGCTGCCATGTGCTTGGGCCTGTTTCTTTTAACCCCGTGCTACATACTACCAACATGAGGTTTATCACTGTAACTTCTGGAGCTATTCTCATTTGTAAGCATATTTGTGTGTTTTTCTGTGAGCTGATATATCTGATAAATCTCAGTGGCCTTATTCAAAGTTAAATCACTATCATGAAGCAAAATCTTTCTCACAGCATCATCTTTAATGCTACACACAATTCTGTCTTTTATCAACTCATCCCTTAAATCACCAAATCTGCATGTCTTAGCCTTATTTCTCAGGTCAGTTATAAATGCTGCAAAAGTTTCACCAGGCTTTTGATCCCTTGTGTAAAAGTGCCTTTCCATTGTAACATTTGTCTGGGGGTTACACAGTTCTCTAAATTTATGTTTTAAGCACTCTGAGTCCCCTCTTGACTCAGTTAGTGTAACAACATGACGGTTTTACCCCTCTCCTATATAGATAACAGGTGCATACACAAGTGAACATTCCCTTTCTATGGCTTCTGACCCAGCTAAATTAAGAGAATAAATGCCTTTGTGTGGTCATCTTTATCAGAAAATGCAGCCTGTATGAAAATGTACTTTTGCTCCAACACTCTCCAGTTCTCAGCAATATTACTGTCAAACACAAGTGCACTGGGTTTTCGAAATCCATCTGCCATGCCCACAAAGTATACACAAACACACTAAAAATATGTCCCTTGTAATTATATACAAACAAACTGTTCTAACTTGTAATAATATTCAAATGTACAGTAAACTCTTCAAAATACTGTACTTTTCGAAATATACTCTGTAATGGCTGTATTTTGCGAAATGTGCCGTGTAATGGCTGTAATTTTGTGAAATAGCTTTACTGTAACATGCAAACACTTTATACACTTCTGATAACTCGGATATTTTTGCTTAATATGAAAAATACATGCTTTGCGGAAATACAGTCATTTCCCCTTATTTTATTCATTTTATGTAGTTCGGACTTTATTTCAAACATTTTCTGTAGTAATGCAAATATTTTTATCAATATTGTACATATCGGTTTATGCAAATATCATTTAGACTGTTCTGTATGCCCTGTTTCGTATTTTGAGAAAAAGAAATAGTGCCAAGCAAGTTTTAACATCTAAAATTCGTTTCCGACCTGTTTTGTGAAGTACGCACGTTTTAGGGATGATTCACTCATCTGTATTCCACCAGTTCTAAGCAAGTACCTTAAGTCGTTTTAGCCATGCCCTTTGGATATGCCAGTTCTGACTTCATGTCCTTTAGATATCACACTTCTGACACCATGTTTCTCGTCCTTCTCTAACATTAATAACAAGCAGGTTTAGATGCTTAAATACATAGAAATACATCAGGATGGATAGCAGCATCTAAAGTACAAATGAACTAGTTTACAGACAGACCTTACATACATACATGCTTACATCTCAACAGCTAACTACAAAATGGCAGTCAGACTTGCATATGCTCTGAATTTATACATGTGTGCAAGCCCTTGGATAGCTCCTTAAGGGTATATACACACACATTGATCTACAAAGTCTAAAGCATTTCTTACCATTTTCATACATTTAAGCTGTTTTTATTCTCTTTAACTGCTTATACATAAGGCCAGATGCTTACTTTTCCTTTCACAGTGCTCATCAGTTTATCAGAATGCAATCTGTTCATTAATTTCAAACATCTGAATATTGAGTTGTCCTATTTTATAGTGTATTATTGTATTTTATTAGTATTTTATTGCAATGTTATATAAAAATGATTCAATATTATTCCTTTTCTAACATATATACTTATTTTGAAATATGTTGTTTATAATATTCAGTATACAACAAGAATTCTTTACATGTATGCATTCTCCAAATATCATTTGCTATAACATATGACTGCTTTGTGAGTTCCTTTGATAACTACACATTGCTTTCTGGTAGCTATAAATTCACAGTGCATATGCTGTTGCAGTATGAGAGCATTACTAACTTATTTAAATAAATGCATTCATTAAAAGGCCTAGCACGACCCGTAAGGCCCTGCTTCCACAACACAGTATTTTGCGATTCAGATGTGTTAGTCACACTGGTTAAAGACCTCATTACTGGTTAATTTTCGTTTACTTCAGTGACATGCAGATCATTGTTGAGAGGATGAGAAAGGCTGGGTATATGGAGAGAATGCAGGAGGTCAACTGTGCCTCCTTAGATGGAGGGTGGAGCACAACGAGGATTGAGAACCCTGACTCATCAGGACCCAGAAATTAGATGAAAGAGAGAGGGAAAATGGGGTGGCAGGGTTACAGGTAGAGTTCCTAGGGACCTCAAAGCTATTGCAATCTGCTGTACAGACCCCTTGGAGGCTTTCATTGTTGATGCCTCTCTAGACTTCTCTTTGTTGCCAAGCTTTCATTTTTGTACATACTTCCTCTCTATTTCTGATTTTTTTGGGGGGAGGGAAAGAAAATCATTTTCAAGGGTAATCAGTCCCCCTGCCCCTTTTAATAGCTTTGCAAAGCTAGCTAGAAGAAGGGCAGGTGCTAATGATGTGCTTAGGCTTCTTAAATACTGGAAAAAAATAAAATACTGGCTCATGGTGGGAATCTGATTTCTACAACTATGCTGTTATGAAAAGCAAGGATTTCTCTGTTTCATAATGTAAAAAAAGCTGATACTGCCATAAAAATTGTAAATATCAAAGGAAGCAATTTCAAACTATTCACACTGAAATGTGGAGTGGGGAGAAAGAACTGGAAAAGTCAAGGAAGAGAGATCACCCAGATCATGTGGCTGTTGTCACAACTAAGGAATAGTCATGGAATGCCATGGTGAAAATACTCTGCTGAGCTGAACAAGGCTTAACAACACTCTTGCTGCTATAGTGCATTATAACTGGATTTCTTTCTGAAATAATTTAATTCTTTGCTTTGATGATCAGAATGGTCTTGTACATAATAATAGTCTGCTTAATGTATAGGGCAGTTCTTAGTTTGGAAGATATTATAATAGGTTACATCTTTTCACTTCTAGCAGCATGATTGTGATCTCATTGGTAAAATGGCATCATGAATCAGAAACACGAATGTAAAAATGCTGTTAATAAGTTATGCTTTTGATTGCGGTTCAGATCATACTGCTAGTGAGAGAGAGAACATGTGTGTGTGTGTGTGTGTGTGCGTGCGCGCGCGCGTGCATGTGTTATGGGAATAGAAATAATTGTGCAAGTTGCCATTGTATTTCCAATTTCCACATATCACACCTACTTACATCACTTAAGCAATCATCATTTAAGCAAAGAGAAAAGGTGCATCATAATGTAAATAACTTTTGCTAACCAACTTTAAAATCTAATTTTAGTTTTAAGGTAGTACCTTACCTATTTAAGGGCTATGTCAAAGCAATCAACTCCACTCACATAGCATGCAAAATATGTGGTAATGAAAAACCTTTCCTAATTATAAATAGAAAGCAGTTTATCACTAGTGGATCTAATTCAATTTCACCTCTGGTGGGTTAGCAGAGCTAAAAGGAAAATGAATTTAAAAATAACTGGACACTGCATACATTAAACTTTTGGCTGAACACTAAAAATAGGGTTCAGCTGTTGCAGACATAGCTAACCACCATGCAGACACATCCTGAATACGTAATGACATATGGGATTCAAGAAAGGAAAATCAGGGGTTCTGTGTATTCAGCTTATTGCCAGAGTGCACAGACTTCATTTATACAGACAGCCACAGTTCAAAGTCAATCTGTTACATTCAGAGCTCTTCAAATACTTTACAAAGTCGCATCTTTCTTATGAAATTAAATAGAGTGGCTTAAAATGTGCCACACTCACATGTACACACAAAAACACAAACTGTCAGCAATCACAGAAATGCCACACACATGTGATATGCAAAAGTAATAACTGAACGTATACCACATATTCACAGTGCGATGCTTTTTATGTACACAAATCTTCTCAGTAGCTATTAGAGTGATTGTGGCTGGCTTGTTGTATGCTTAATTATTTAACACTTTCTCTATGCTTGCCATTTCTGGTAAAGCTCACCAATTATGATAGTAAATTATGTGTATGAAAGCATAATGGGAAATCACTTCTACTGCCTAAGTATATACTAGAAGTGTGAAGCCTGATATTGTAGCATTAATTAAAGGTATGCAAAGTATTTATTAAAACAGATCTGATTTCTGCATCTCAAAGGTACCTTCTGACATGCTCTCTGACTAAACAGAGCCAACTGGCTCTGTTACAGCCAAGCTGGACACTTCAGAGCCAGCACAGCTGTGCTTCACTGAGCAAACATCCAAGTATAGGAAATAGTTTGAGCTGCCTGCATGTGTACTTGCCTGACCCCGTGGTACAAAACAAACTTTATGCTGACATTTAACAACAAAAAAGGAAGTGTTGTCCTCGGCAAATGTAAAGCATGTGCATTTTATCTTTCAGAAAACAAAATTTAAATTTCTAGCTCCAAGATAACAAACAACAGTCTACACAGAACTTTACTCAGTATTGATTAAAGAGAAGATTAATTTAAAAAAATCTAACCAAGAAAATTGTGGGATATAAGGAGACTGATCTCAGTCCTTTTACAGAAGAAAGTCTGCTGAAAGAGCTTTGTGAACTAAAGGTACACAGGCAAAGGGTCTTCATGATGGAAGAGTGCTCTGGTTTGGGTTTTTGACTATAAAGCATAGAAAAATATTACATTTAAAATAAATCACAACCAGATCTCACACACACTGATCCTTGTGGTTACCCATTCAGTGCTCATCAAAAATGCTGATGAAAAGCTAATTTCATATGTGTGCACTATTGTCTAGACTAACTGAAGATGTCAGAACATCCCCTCAGTAACGTCACTGAACAGAACTTACTAGAAAATTGTGTTAAAAATATTGGAGGCAGTTATAAAATATATGTCACACAAGGAAAAATTCTTGACTGTTAAAATTCTATTAATACAAGACATCCTGTTAATCTTTCCTCCACATGGAATGTATATGTGTGTGTGTGTGTGTGTGTGTGTGTGTGTGTGTGTGTGTGTGTGTGTGTGTGTGTGTGCCTGTGTGTATACACACACACACATATATATATATATATATATATATATATATATATATATATATATACACCCACAAACATATATATATATATATATATATATATATATATATATATATATATATATATATATATTTATATAGTGTGTGTGCTTGTGTGTACTAATTGTGTACTTTATGACCTGACACCGAGCAGCTCTCACTTAATTATGTGTCCTTTAATGGATGCAGGGAAATCTTAGAACTCTTAGCTGGCTATAAACATCACCTTATTCCTTATTTCACACCTTGTTGTGATTATTTTAATAAACTGGTAGCTCAGTCGTGTATTTTCTGACTAAGCTGCTTGATCAAACCAATGATCACATGTCACTGATAAAACAGCAGGCATGTGTGCCTAGTGGGTATTACCTGGTTAAAAAAATATAAAATAAAATAATAATAATAATCAATACATAACTTAGGAAGAGAAATGTGCTGTCTGAGAGTGAAGGGAGGTTGATCACATGATGTCTTCTTACATTGTACTTAAACTCTTAAGGAAAATAAGTTTTCTACAACCAGATGGTAGAGAATGCGAAGAACTAGCTGCAAAGGAGAGTGCAATGGATGACTGAAAATAAGGTAAAGTGATTACATATGCATCAAACATTTTTTGAAAAATGAGGAAATAAAACTGACAAAATTAGTATAGTTTGTCCTTAAAGAACCAAGAAGTAAGGAAGTCCAAACAGCATTCTATAAATAAGAAAAACAGGCAAGTATAGTTTACCAGGAAAATATTGGGACATGCTACATTAAAGAAAACAGGACAGGGCCTGTGTTAATCGTTACTCCAAAAATAACTACTACATGTTAAATGTGTGGCCTCCGGCAGGACTGCACTGGCCTAAGTTCTTAGGCCAATTCTGAAAGTCACTCAAGTCCTGTGTCTCATATTTTTTCATACCTTACTGCATTAAGTCCATGTTTAAAACAAAATGAAAACAATTTATTGTTCAATTTACTGAAGCTATACACATACATTTTAATGGAAACTACTGCAATTGTATCTTTTATCTTTTTTCTAATTCTTGACCTACCCATTTGGCCGTAGTATTTTATCTGGTTAAAGCTAAAACAGTATTTGCTGAGTTAACAGGGACACTGTTGCTGGTACTCAAGGCTGTGTGTGACTCTGTAGCAACCCTACCCCAGCACTTTCTGAGACATTAACCATAAAATACTTTTTGACATCCATTCTGGACAGAGTGCTTCCAGCACATTGCTTCTGCTGAAATACAGTACCGGAAACTCAGCAGGAAAAACGTATTGTACCCAGAAAGCCCCTTAAAAAGATTTTAAATTTTATAGCTCTTTCTTCCTCACAACATAGAGCAAATTGTTTCACATTTTTCCTTAATGTTTACCTAGCCTCTCATACATGTATGCCTACTACTTATCTCCTGGTTACTCCAAGCCTGCAAATGCTTCTCCCCCCCCCCCCCAACCCTCTGTACTTATACTTGTCTTACTCAATGCACATGCAGATGGGCCCTGCCAAAGTGTCCCTTATATTCCATGTAAATAGACTCTCCCTTTAAACTTAGATTACATGGGCATATCCTTGCACATCTACAAAAGATATCACTGTCAGTTTACTGTGCTGCTTTCATGTAGTTAGTAAGTTAGTTAGTAAGCTAGCTAGTTAGAAACTTGTTTCTCTAATGTCATTACATTTTTATCAGTCATTAATAAGCTATGCAAACCTGACAAAATCTCTTAACCTAACCCCCTGTTCTGTGACACTGAGTTGCACATCACTTTATAATTTCATTCCCACTTTATCATAGCTTTGACTTTATCAGTCAGAAATAATGCCAACAAACTCTATCTCTACAACCCAAGACTGTCAACAATCCTTCAGTCAGTATGTTTCACTTATGTCTAAAGTCCTAGAAAGATGTAGTCCTGCTCATCTTTTATATTCCCTCATAGAAAACATTATTCTTTCACCCACACAGCAAGGCTTCATACCATAGTACTAATACCATCTTTCTTGCTTTCCTAAATACTGTTCAGATGAAGAGACAACATGTCTCTACAATGTTCTTTTATCATTCCAAGCATTTGACACAGTGTCACATCCTAAGATCCTAAGCACACTGACTAATGTCTGTGCAGACAATGGCCTTTAATTGGCTTTGCATCTCTTTGGGAAACAGGGCTCAATGTCTCATACAGGAAACCAACCTCTCTGCTTACCTGCCAGTAATCATGGGCATCCTCTAGAACTCCATTCTTGGACCTCTTCAATTTATTTAGCAACAGACTACATTTGGCATCAGATCAGACAACCCTTATTCTTCGTTCTATAACCAGCCACATTCAATATGGTGATGGCTCCACAGTTACCTACTCTAAACTAATTATGTCTGAATTACAAACTATCGCACAGCAATCGAATACTTCTATTAAAAACTGGTTAGACAAATCTCAAGTACTAATTAACACCCCACCAAAAAAAATAACGTTTTTCACGCCCAAGTCCTTTGACTCACCATAAGAGCTTGCAAATCAGATAGCCTTCTTGCAGAGTTCAGAGCAATCTATAAAACTGTTTTCCATGTTAAGAACCTCAAGTCAGCCAGATTAGCTGGTTCAAATGGAGCAAGTGTTAGCTTTTCTAACTCAAAATTAAGACGTCAAAGAGGGAATACCACCAGCTTACTTGCTGGCATCTTATGCAAAATCCCTTTCAAGAACATTTTGACATGAGACTGCCTTGAAGGAGGAGGATCTATGGGCAAACCAGCTGAAATGGCCAATAAATGAACCTTGATAGAGGAATAAGAAAGACCATAGGACAGTAACTCACACAAATATTGTAAAACTAGAGAACAATTAGCCCGAAATGGATGCTGAATATGAGGTATATCATTGGCCCAACTAGAAAATCTTTTCCATTTGCTAATATATGATTTTCTAGTAGTATTTCTACCTGCTGCATGACCTCAGTAAACAGGTACCTAAAAGTAATTAAGACCTTATCATCCCGATGATAAATTGAAAATGATTGATGTCAGAGTGTATCAAACACCTCTGTTCTTGTGTGAGTAGATTCAGTCTTTGAGAAAACTTGTAATTGCCCCTGGGCATTTCCAAAAGAAGGGAGAACCTCAGTTGCCAAGACTAGAAGGGAGTCACCACAGTGATCTTGCAGGATTCCTTCTGAATCTTCGGATATTAGTAGAAAGGTTGTAAAAACAAACAGGAACATTTCTGTCCAAAGAAAAGAAAAAGCGTATGTTTCCAGGCCTTCTTGTACAAAGTCCTGGAATAGAATCTTGCCAGTTGAATGTTCAGAGAGGAAGCAAAAAATGTCTAATTGAGGAACTCACCATAGATGGATCAAATGTTGGAAGACCCCTTTGCTCAAGTTTCCATTCATGAGGGTCTGCCCTGGTTCTACTCAGCTTGTCTGCCACACAGTTTTACTCTGATGGAATGTAGGATGCCTGTAGTACTGTGAAGCTATATCCCAAGCTAACCTGGCTAGTCTGCAAAGGGGTATGACGGTTCCCTCTTGCATGTTGATGTACAACAAGACTGTGTATTGTTTGAAACCACTTTTAAGAGGGTTCCAGTGCCAAGGATAGTTCAGAGAGTGGAGGGCCTTAATCAGGGCAAACATCCCTTAGATATTTATGTGCTTGTGTCTGTCCCTGGTGTCCCACACTCATGCACTTTTATCCCACATGAAAATGTTCCTCAAATAAAGATGAAGCATCTGTGGTGACTGACTGCTTTGGAGCAGGGAGGGAGAAGGGGAGATCTGGATTTAAGTGTATCTGTTGTCTACACCAAAAGATTTGTCTTCCGACAAACACCACCACTGAAAAGATAACGTGTGTTGATGCAGGGACCAAAGAGATTTTAGATACCACTGTATCATGAGAATCATAGAGGCCATGAGACCCAAAGTCATGAGGTATTCACTTGCAGTGATGGAAGTCTGAGTGGAAACCCTTAAAAACTAATCTAAATAAAGATATATTTTTCCTGTGGAAGAAAATCTCTTTGAACTATGTTGTCTAGTTGACATCCCAGGAAGACAATCCTGTGTGAGGGAGTCAAGACAGATTTTTGACTGTTATCTTAGAATTCCAACTTGTATAAGAGTTCTTTCACCCAAGAGAGAGATTCCTGAAACTTCAAAAAAGATTCTGCAAGAATAAGCAAGTTACATAAATATGGAAAAATGCGGATACCCTATAGCCAGCAATGAGCTATAACTGGAGTTAAACACTCTGTGAACACATTTGGTGCTGTGGATAGTCCAAAGGCTAAGGTATAGGTATAACTGATAATGTGATCCAGACATACAACACCTTAAGAAATGCCTGAAGTCTGGATGAATAGGGATGTGATGGTAAACATCTTTTAAGTCTAGTTTTAATAGGAAACTTGAAAGAGGAAAAAGTAATAACAGGTTGTGAAGTGACATAATTATGAATTAGGGCACTATCACAAACAGGTTTGGGAAAGAAATATCCAGAACTGGTCTCCAAGCATATTCTTTCTTTGCCACTAGGAACATCCTTGAATAAAACCCTTCCCCCTTGGGAAGGAGGAATTGGTACTATCAGTTCTTGGGGCAGCATGTGATGAACAACAGGTGGAAACAAAGAAGTCTGATCTGGAGGCTAAGAAATGACCCTGGAAAGGAGGAATTTACTCCAACTGCCATCTAGAATCTTGACAAATGATAATCAGAACCCATTTGTCTGAAGCAATCTGCTGCCAAACAGAAAAATGGAGATTAAGACTTTCCGGGTGAAAAGGGGGGCCAATGTGGGACTGAGTCCCAAAGTCTCTTGAACAGTCATTCAGACATATTGGACTGCCATTGGTTTTGGAAGGTTAGAGACTTCTTTTTAGAACGCTCTTGCCATTCTTTCTTAAACATTTGTTTACCTGAATTCTGTTGAAACTGTTTATTCTGTTTTCTGCCAAAAATGGAAGAGAAGAAAGAAAATCTATGAACCTATGAATCCCTTGGGCAATTTGAAAAAGGCAAGCTGAAAAAACGTAGAGATTCCATGGATCATCTTGCATCTTTCATCACACTATTGATCATCTCTGCAGCTAAATCCAAGGGAGATTTTAAAGTCTCATTTTTAACATTATCTGGAAGGTTCTGAGAATGCAGCTAAGTAAACCTCCTTAAAAATGTTTCATTGGCCAAAGCCCTGGAAAAAGTATCAACAGAGTCATACAACACACTGCAAATAATGAGTAGTGATCTGGGCAAAAGAAGAAACTAAATTATTTAAAGCTGATTTTTCTTCATGCGAAGAAACTGCAGATAAAGCATTCCTCATACTTGCACAGTTTGTCAGAACTAACTTTAACATATGAACCTGACAATTCAAAATTCTGAAAACCACGGTTGCAGAAGTATACACTTTTTCCCAATAATTTTCCCATCCTTATCAGAAAGAGTAGGACTGGAATTAACTAAGTGCTTAGCTATGGGTCAGGTTTGGGAACAGTGTGTAAAAAATTTAAAGACTGAGGAATTTTATACATCTTATCTGCCTGGTTAATAGGAAAATTGCAGGGAGTAACACACACACATCCTCTAAATCTGACAAAACAGGAGGAATGGGTGTAAGTTCTGGAAAATCCTTATTGTATTTTCTGATGGACTGTGAAACCTCAGTGTTCTCTGACAGAAAGCACTGACACATTCTAGCAATACTCTCAGAGAAAAAGAACCTCCACAGGAAGAACCATATTTGGAATCAGAACTCTGAGGACAAAACCTTGAATCTGTCCCTGCATCTTCCTGTTCAAATTCAGAATCTTAAATCTGTTCAGGAAAAGAGGAATCCTTCTTTCTTTTAACAAAAACTACTTTACAAGAAGGATCAACACCCTGAATTAAACCCTAACCCAGAGCCAGTAAACTACTCCTGTCTTAAGAAATTTGAGGAGGAGTACACACATGCATGTTTTTTCTGTTTCTTTTTGACAGGAAAAAATAGAGCAAACCTCATTACTAATGGCAGCAGCTACTTCTCCTGAGATGAGAACAGCATTCTGGTGCAACAGGTAAACCTTCCCTGTTCCCTCTTCTATGTCCAACAAGAGTGGTTCTCTCTTGCCCACTGAGGATGTGGTTAACACCCGGTCCATAGCAGCTATAGGTGCTACACCAGAGAGATCCAGGGTAAAAGATTAGTGGTCTGAGGTACAACAAATGGACGCAACAGTGTCACCCATCTGCAGTTGAGGCAAAATACTAGCCTGCTGTGGTGACAAAGGCTGTTTGCTTAACTTTTTCTTTTTGTGGCTGGAAGGAGGACTGAGCATGGAAGTGGTAATCTGTTTGTTCCATTATCAAGCCAAAAATGAGGCCTCTTTCCTGGGGGGACAAACAGCAAATGCTTGTAAAACTACCAGTCCACAAATGTTACCTTTTTTGACAGAAAAACACACAGTCAAAAGCATTTTCAAACACTATGCCAGCCCCACCATGGAAAAATAAACACAATTTCTCCACAGAAGATATATTTGTAGTTATTCAACACTACTTTTAAATTGATAGAAAAAAAATGAGTGCTCCATTTAGAAGTACATTACAGTCTCAAGATGGTGCATAAACACAACATTCTGAGATTTAAAATTACTTTCCTGAAGAGGAAATTAATAAAATATTAGTATACAGTATGTAAGAAAATGATAGTTTTTTTCCCCCAAAGGAAACTTATCTGCCCAGCCAAGGAAAGCACAAGCTGACCATCAATCCTCATGAGCCTCAGAAAAGCATACTGTTCAGCAGCAGTAAAGCTCTGAAGGGCTTTGCACCCAAACTTGTCTTTTATTCAGCTCAGCCTGAGCTGCTTTGACAGTTTTGGTATATGGAATTTACCTTTAAACTTTGGAAGCTGATGGGCCATTGTATCATTGGCAGGATATAACCTATATAGCTAAGGCTACTGCAGCTGTGATGAATATAACGAGCATTCTGTTTGCTGCATATATAACTTTAGTGTATAGGTACTTGTAATATTTGGTATCTACTGCAAATGTTAATTCACTATATATATTAATTGCTGTAATATTTAGCTTTTAATACATTTCTTCAATAAGTGCACATTGCCTTTTCATAACTATAAATTCACCCTTTGACTGGTTCTACCAGTAGCGTAGCTAGGGCTGGTATTGCATCTGCAGTCAAACCTGAACATTGTAGTGCTTTGTGTATGGTCTTAATTGTAGCAACTGCTTGCTACATTTTAGCAAACAGTTTGCTACAGTTTAAAAGTTAGAAAAAAATATTTTTTTAAGTGAAATCTGAGTGCTGAAGCACTTGGCACAAGCAGGATATAAACTGTAGCAGCTGTTTGAATATCTGTAGCAATCAGTTTGTCACAATTAATAAGATTTTTTTTAACTAAAACTTGAGAAACGTAGTGCTCCATGCAGGTAAGGTATAAACTGTTACAAATATTTGCTACATTTGTAGCAAGCAGTTTTTAAAAAATAAACTTTTATTTATTTTTTATTTATTTATTTTTTAATAAAAAGGAGGAGGGTCAGAGCAGGACACAAAAACAGGATCTAAATGGCTGGGCAAGAGGGGGGTGCTTCTGGGTACTGCTATATAATGCTGACTTCCTAAAGGTCAAAGTGCTGATAGGACAAAAAATTGCCAAAATCCTAAAGGCAAAAAAATATATTTTTAGTTGTTTTTTGCAGTGGGATAAGCCTCCCATAAACCCCTTTAATGTGGGAGCAAGCTCCCTCACCCCCAAACTTATATATACCAACTCCAGAATTGCAACAACTCAAAAAAAAGGAGAAATCTTCCACAAGTAAATCATTGCCTGTGCCTACTTATAAACCACACCAATAATGATTTCATATGGGAAACAATATTCAGTGGTATGCCAATCATCTTTTTTTTTCATGCTACTGATGAGCATGTGTATTGGAGGTCCCTGTGAATTTCTTGTTCCCATTAGCCAGTCTTTAATAAGGTCACCTTGTTTTCTGATATATTTATACACTATATATATATATATATATATATATATATATATATATATATATATATATATGGGTCTACTTTGAATGATCAGAATTTCAAAACTTCGAATGTCATATGGCCGGGACTATATGATCAAAGTTTTAAAACTTCAAACATTCAAAAAAAAAAGTTAATACACATTTATGCAGGGGGGCAAGCCCCCCTGCACCCCCCCATACCCCTCGCTATTAAAATATACTGACTCCAAGATCTCACTACAGTGAGGAAAAGGGAATATCCCCATTCTGCGCTGTATGGAGATCTCCGCTTAAGTGTTCAAAGTTCGATCATATGGTTTCGGCCATATGAAATTCGAAGTTCTGAAACTTCAGTCACTTAAATGAGATATATATATATATATATATATATATATATAATATATAAACATTCACAGCATATTGATAGTTGCAGTATTTTGCCATGTTTCTTTCAGAGTTTAACTTCTTCATCTGCATAGGCATGCATCTGAAATTGTACTATGTATCCTATTAAGCTTAATATTTTGTGACCCAAGACAATACTGCCTTTGTTGTTTTACAAAGCATATACACCTGAAAGCTTTTTTTTGTTATGCTTGTGATGATGTGAGGTAGTGCCAGCTATGCCAAAGAGAGTAGGGCAGTGGATGCGTAACATATGCCAGCATAACTAGCTGGAGTTTTGTAAGGAATTTTATGCCATTTGGACATCAGTCTGATTTGTACAGATGCTTATGTTAAAATGTATTTGTAAAGTTGCTTATGTTAAAAATGTATCTACAGTGGGTCCTACTCGACAGAAAAGAAATATACATGTATGTCAGACTGTAATATAACTGATGAAATGTATATATGTTAACAGAGGATGCTGGAAGGGAGTTGTGTTAAGCCCAGCACAGCTAACCTTAAGAAAAATAGCCTGAAATTAAATGACTTGGTTTAGGCCATAAAGATTTTATCTCACAGGCCTGAATTTAGCCAGAGATGCAATGTCTGGGCTGGTATCCTGCTCTTATTGTCCTTAGTGGTAAACTAATTGCTACACTGGGGTGCCAGAGAATGGCTGGTTAGTCTCTGCAGGAAGGAGTAAAGGGTTGGAATTGTTTTACAGTCTCCAGATGCTGGAATAAGCCTTAGCAAAGTTCTAGGTGCGCATTGTGATACATCTGTGCCAGATCCTGGCTCAAGTTTCTAGTGAGGGGGTAGTGTGGGTACCACAGAATCAAGTGACCAGATGTGATGTCATTCTGTAGCCAGCACTAAAACTGTATTTGGATACTAGTAAGAGATGTGGCAGATCACACTCTGCACTCTGTCTTGGAACTGACAAGACCACTCACCCACTTCGTCTTGCATTACTGTAGTAAGTAACTTAACCAAGGAGCAGTAATTCTTCAGTCATGTACGAAAATAGACATTAACTAAAAGTATTGTTTTTTTCTGTATCTGTCTGAGTCTTCCCATCTGTGTTATTTTTTACATTTCCTGTTAATTGAAACTCTAGTGTTTATTGCAAATAGATACTCAGTATTCTCATTTTTTTAATATTTATTATTAAATATAGCTAAACCTTTCATTGTGGCTGGTATTTTAGAAAATATTTTAACCTTGAGAGTACTTGCATTTATTTAGTGGTACTGTAGCATCATGCTCCTGAAAGTCTTGTTGATTGGTTAACACTACCAATTGTATAAGTATTAATTTTACTAATAGTAATTGCGTACCATGGTAAGAGCCTTAAAGTAGCATTCTGGTAGAAATTAATCTGCCTTATATTCTGAGTGGAGGTGGCATAGTGGGTAAATCTGTGCCAGCCTTTCCCAGGTATGTATGTGTGTGAAAATCAAATCTCAAAGAGTGTGTATGTCAGCTACTTGGAACAGGAACACAGAGTACTGATTTCTGCAGCAAGAAATGTGGAGTCTTATTTCCTCTCCTGGGCCCAGGACTGGAGTATGCTACCTAAGTTCTCTTAAGGGAAACTGTGCTTGGTACAGAGAGCTGCATTTGAAAATACTGTGTGTATCTATTTTTGTTTTAAGAGGATGTTCCCCACTGGTGTCAGTAGTGAAGATTGAGGCTCCTTGATTACTGGCCCAGAGGAGGGACATCAAAATGCTCAATCACTTTTTAGCATGTTTTATTTAATATTTTACTCAGACTATCACTTGGTCTGGCACAATAGTTATCTGAAGGCATCTGCTACACCACAATGTACTTTTCTCTCTCTCTCTTTGCTTAAATTAAGTACTGTCATAATAGAGATACCTGTTGCAAACTTAGCTGGCTTTGTCATTTATTGTAGCAGGTTTTAACATGACAGTAGACATGAATAAACCTCATGCATATGTTTACAGAGTTGCTGCTAAGGGAGCAGATAGGCCAAGGTGACTAGGAAGTAAGACTGTAAGGGGTTAGCTAACAGATTTTGACAGATAAGGTAAACCTTTGCCAATTATCCATTTTTCTGGGTCAAGTCTTTAATGATGCTATTTACCCCATGCAGACTGGTATCCACTGTGGCATAAAAACATACTTTTTATCCAAGAATATCCTTTCATTTTCAGTTGGAGATGGTCCTGTGGCAAAAGTAATTGACGTGGATTAATGACTGATTATAGGTACATAGGTAGATACTAGACATGTGGGCCAGGAAACCACTGAGGAACCTAGCCCAGTTTCCAAATGGCCCCACACCACTGCCTGCCTAAGTGACTTGTTCAGAGTCACACTATAAGCAATTGGAGGCTGAAGAAATCAAACACTGGACTACAGGAAACAGCTTATTAATACCTCATAGCCTTAATTTTCTGCACAAACTGACAGACATAAAGACTTGTCCTAGCTATATAGCAGAAGGTGGCTTCTGATCCACTGACCTCTGAGTTATGAGCCCATCATGCTTTGCTTCACTAACCTTTTAAATGTCTCCTCTGTGGATGACCTCCGTCACCTAAGATGCATTAAAGATTTTCCTCAAAACAATAGATGAAGATGTCAGAACACGTCATATGTTGCCTCTTGCAATGCTCAAAATTAAAAAAATCATAGGTGCAGTATGCACATTGCTGTCTGCTCTTGGTGTTCACTGAGATGAGACTACCATAGCTTGTGTATATCTTTCCTATGTGGAACCACTTTTAAGTAGATGGTCTACCTGTGTAGTTATCAGTATGCACCTGTCCATCATAGTCCTACCTTTTAAGACCTGTTGGTTGATTCTGGGCTTGTATCTTTTGGGTGCTCTTTCCCTTCTTTTTTCTTATTTCCTGATCTCCTTCACTTGCCTGTATTCTTAACAGCAACTCTTCTAACATATATGAACCATATTCATGTCCTCTGAATTAATTAAGCATGTCTACTCTTACACCTATAATTCATTTACTCTTTTATAACCAACCCAAACCAAAGGTACCAACTTTCTTGGTTTCTGTGTAACTACCCTCACACTATTATATAGAACATATCATTCTAATGAGTGTGTGTGTGTGTGTGTGTGTGTGTGTGTGTGTGTGTGTGTGTGTGTGTGTGTGTGTGTGTGTGTGTGTGTGTGTGTGTGTATGTGTGTGTATATGTGTGTGTGTGTGTTTGAGTCACATATTTATAAAGGTTCCTGTGCAGTCGGCCCTGCTGCCTATGTTATTCACACTCTTTTGCATATACCATCCCTAAAATGCCATGCTAGACAGTAGTGGTATACACTTTTGTGTAAATATTCTCTCTGTCTCTCTTTGAATCCCTGTTATGAATAAACCAGCATTATTTAGGTGAAACTTACATATACAATTCATAAGTACTTTCTGAATCCCACCTGATATAACTTGTTGATAATAGTAACTCAGTTATACAGTACATTAGTCCTTTTGGAGTACAATCTGTAAAACTCATATGCACAATGTGTAGGCGTTACTGAGCTTCACTCCCATCTATTTACTCTGAACAAGGTCTGCTTCAGACCATAACTTGCTTGTAGATCTCTTCAACATTAAGATCTCAGACTAGGCTCTTCCTACTCTCCTTCTCTCCCCTTCTACACCCCATCCCTTCTTACTTCAAATCTTATTACTCTTCTTCCATTTTGTTTAATAAAAAAGTTGTCACTCAATTTTCATTTGTTTAATTGACCATGGAGACTGTAGTTCTGATTGCTTGTACAACAAATTCTTTATAAGGTCTGCTTATTTTGCTCTTGTTATTTATTTCCCATTAATATTTATACAGAGTCTCTTCCCTACCACAACCTCCACAGTTTAAAAAATGTAATCACTGTCCCTATCCCATAAGTTGAGAATATGGCACCCTCAGTGGCTACTGGTTTATTTATGTATTTGTTCACTGGAGGAAGAACCCTATTTATCTGTGTCCCAGGCCACAAAACAAGTGTACAAAATGCAGCAAAGTTTGTATATTCTGACAAATTAGTCATTTTAAGATACAAGAAAGAAATATTCACAGTGCTTACAAAGACTACAGGTGAGGAAGCAATAGCTTTTCTGCTGCTCATTGAACCCAAACTGGACAAAGTTCAAACTGCCAAGCACAATAAGTTGAAGCGAAACTCCTCAGATACTGGTTTCCATACGAAATCTTTGCTTATGCAAACTTAGAAAGATAGAAGACCCCCCCCCCCAAAAAAAAAATAAAAAAATGCTTATATTTACTCTATTTCCATCCTCTCTACATCTAAACTCTCTTCCTTATCTCCAAATCTACAAATACCTCTGGAGCTACTACCTCTGTTAATATAAAACATAGTAGAAATACTTTACTGCCTATTCTATCTTTATGTAACTTCCCAAGCTCCTACTGTTATCTTCCTTTCTTTCAAGACCTGAAAACTTTTGTGACTACTGAATGTGCTTGCTCTTGTTGTTATCCGCTTTTGTCCTGAAACTTGTAAACTTTTTTGTGATTACTCAATGTGATTTTAATTTACCATGCTATTTTATATTATGTTTAAATCGCTGAACTATTTTGAACCATGTTACTCTATGTTATGTTAAATTGTTGAACTATTTGGAGCTTTTCTCCACAGGCCTCCACTGAAAAAGGGCTTTAGCTCAGTCTGACATTCCCCGTCAACAAATGTAAAATAAATAAAAATAAAAATATATATATATTTTTATTTGGTTGACTCCCCATCCAGTTTTTGCTTGGTGCATTGGTTCCTCATGGAGCTGCTCCTTTGGAGCTCGGGTCATGGCTCAAGTAGATTAACTGGTCAGACCACCCACTTGGTTATCAAAAATCAATAAATAAATAAATAAATAATTGAGTCTTAGTGGAACAGAAGCAATTTGTACAGTAGCTACAACGTGCACATTAGCTGCAGTGTTTACATTTGACCTTTTTTTGCAGGCAAAAACATACAAAAATTATAGGGTCTTAGAACAGCAAATAACTGAACTGACATAATTATAAATTCCTGAGTCACACAGTTTCATTTGCTGGTATTTGGGATAATAACTCATTCCTTTGGTAGCATTTGATTTCAACTGTTGCTAACTGACATAGTAACTTATTCCTGAAGTAACATTTGAAAGATGTTTAACTGTTTTTTCTTTCACGTGTTAAAATATTAGACATGCTGACATTTATTTATTATTTATTTATTTATTTATTTATTTATTTATTTATTTATTTATATTTGTTGACCAGGAGTGTCCGACTGGACGTAGGTCCATTTTCAGCGGAGGCCCGGGGATAAAAGCTCCACAGTTAAAATAAACAGACAGTAGTTACATTGGATTACATAACGATTAACAATTTACATAGCAATTACTTACAACATATTTACAGATGAAGAACATAGTACATCAGTAGACAACTAGAATCAATTGGTTAGTAATTATATAGATAATTGTTATGGCATTCTTTCATACTGTTAGCATGGCTTCTCCCCAGGCCACAGCATTCAAATGACTATTTGGACCCTCGTTAATCCTATGTAGCCTAACGTGGGCAGTTAAAAATGTAAAGGAGCCATTTTTGTTAGCATCACCATGGCCTTTGAGTCTGTTGGTCTTTTCCTGGTCCATGCATATGGCACACATTCTACCTGTTTATTTGGATATTTTAGATCAAGTCAGTATCTTATTTAATGTCCCCAAAACTCTTAACTGTGGACATTTCTCATCTCTCTTTCTGTCTATCTCTCTCAATACATTTCCCTTCTGACTTCATCTCTGTCTGCAATTTGACTAGGTTTATTCCTAGCTTTTGGAAAAGAGGGAAGGGTGTCTACCCACCCTACCAATGCCTCAGGTTTTATTAAGGAAGAGGGCTGACTGTGACCAAGAGCAATATTCCACAAACACACACACAAACACACACACACACACACACACACACACACACATATATATAGATATGTGTGTGTGTGTGTGTGTGTGTGTGTGTGTGTGTGTGTGTGTGTGTACACAAGTCTATCTTTTTAGTTCAAACTATCAAAAAGAAAAAAGTGGCATTGATTAACTTTCTCAATGTAGCAAGCATCACTGTAAACTCCAAGAAAGTTCGATTTTCAAATTTGGAAGGGGTTACAGTCTAGTGAGCCAAGTCATACAAAATACTGATCTGTAATCATTAACCCTGACTCAACCAACCCCACTACTACTAATTGCTTCCAGCTGAACTACATTTCCTGATTAAGAAATCTAGTCTCTGACTTTTAACCTGGTTATTTTTAAAATGTAACATTAATGTTGGTCACTGGTCTTGCTAGGTCTATTTTTCTTCGTTACAGAATTCCCTTCTATGTTCATTCAGAAAAGTTGCAGCTTATCTAAACTGCTTTAAGTCGTTATTAATATACTATATAAAGAAAAATGTTATTTTCAACTGTTTTCATTGATATCAAGTCAAAGCATAGTCTTCTTCAAAATTAGTAACTGTATTTCATGCAATTGCTTCTGTTATTTTATCACTTGTCAGTCATTGCCCTTGTCTTTGTATGTTAGCTGTCAGTTGCTGTAAGCTATATCTTTATTCGTTTTGTTTTCATACCTGTGTGACGATTGAAGAGAGATGGGCGAAGGCTGCCAGCCTAGTCAAATAGAATTTTATATATAATTCTGGCATTTGTAAATAAATGTAAAATACAGGCTTGTGTTTTTAAATGAAAGAAAAACACTGTAAAATGTGAACTTCAAGATTGTTACAACATTGCCCCCTTGCTGTAAAGAAAAATGAAGTCAAGCCTTTCAAATTTGTCTTTTGAAATTGAAATGATTTTATGACATTCTTTGATCTTTAAAGTTGGTTCTGGTCAGGTTGGCTGAAGACATTGTGTCTATTGTATTAACTAAGGACTAATTGCTAGAGTGTATATGTGGAATGCCTTTTGATCCGCGGTGGTGGTGCTGCGGTAGCATTGTCGCCTCACAGTAAGACGCTGTCCGGTTCGATTCTCAGCTAGAGCATCTTCTGCGTGGGGATATGCGTGAATGGGCGTACCTTCGTTGAAGGTTGTGCATCAGGGCTGGTAACCCGGCACGTAAAAATCAACTGCCAACCATGAGCAGACCAGAGTTCCACTGCGGCGACCCCTCACCAGGAAAAGCTGAAAGACGCAAATATGTGAAATGCCTTTTAGTGTTGTATTCTCCTATGCAGGTGTTAGCTTGTTAAATAATGCAGTTTCTATTTGCCTGGGAACTCCAGGTTAAGTGTCAAAGAAATGGTGTAATGGAAACTAACTCATAATGATGTAATTTGGGGAGGACCCAGAGACATGTTTGTTAGTAATGTTTTATAAACTGTGTCTCAGAGAAAGACTGGGAAAAGGCATTTTCATAGGTTCATAGGTAGGTACTAAGCTATTGGCCCTAGGGCCTATATAAGCCTAGGCAAACGGTACCCTGGCTTTTGCCACGCAAGAAAATTATTTTCCTGTGCCCCTGTCAAGCAGAGCCACAGAAGTGATCCCCGGGGTGAATTTCCTATCTCCCATCCAATCATCAAGATTCTTCTTGAAGAGTGCTAATGAGGAGCTTTGTTTGATATAGATAGGTAGTTTGTTCCAGAGTATAGGAAGTCTCTGAGATAGGAATCTATCCCTCCAGCATGTTCTGTTTATTGTGGTGACAAGGTTTAGGTCCCTAGAGCATGTAGCTCAGAGGGATTGGGATTTCTTTACGTGGAGCATGTCCAACAGCTCTGGGTTTGACATAGCTTTGTATGTTAGGCAGAGATCGCCTCTGAGTAGGCGCTATGCGACAGAGTAAAGCTGGAGTTTTTTGAGACGGTCTGCGTAGGCCATCTGTTTGAGGCCGGTAATCCTCTTTGTGAGGTATTTCTGTGGCCTTTCCAATTGTTATAGATGTCTTGTGTGGTACATACCAAAAGGGGTGTTGTACTCTATAATGGGTCTAATGAGTGATGAGTAGAGGGGAACAATGACCTCTTTTTTCCTGGATGAGAAACCTTTTGTGATGAGGTGTGCCACGTAGAAGGATTTCCTGACTACTGTGGCAATGTGATTATCAAAGGAGAGACTGCTGTCCACCTGTGTCCCAAGGTCTCTTATCACACTTTCAGTGTTAAGTAGACTACCGCCTATGTGGTAGTTCATGGGTACAGAGTTTTTACCAAAAGGGATGACAATACACTTTTTGGCATTGAGCTTGAGGCCATGGCTTTGACACCAGGCATCTGTCTCAGTGAGGCCCTTTTGTAGGATGTCCACATCATTAGAAGATTTGATTATGGCTCCTAGTTTGCAGTCATCTGCGAACTTTGTTAGCCAAAGACCTTCTGTATTAGCCTGTACTTCAGAGAAGTAGATGCCAAACAGGAGAGGACCTAGGACTGAACCCTGTGGTACTCCACTTGTCACTGGTCTGAAGTTGGAGTTAGAGTCTGCTACTTTCACAGTGTGAGTTCGGTCAGTGAGCCAGTTGGCAACCCATCTTGTGACATAGGGATTTATACCTAGTTTAGTGAGTTTGTCTATAATTCCAGAGTGGGGGATGGTGTTGAAAGCCTTGGCAAGATCTAGATAGGCTGTGTGTACCACCTTACCCTCATCTACAGCTTTCTTGACCGCTTCAAAGAAGTCTGTCAGGTTTAGGGGACATGATCTGCCTTTTACAAACCCGAACTGGGTAGGATCCAGAGTTTGGAGATTAGCAATGTCATTGTTTATAAGTTCCATGATGATACGCTCCATAGCCTTGCAGACCAGGCTCGTCAGGCTAATGGGGCGGTAGCTCCCGGCGTCAGTGGTGGCTCCCCCTTTGTGGAGGGGGATAACTGTTGCTGTGCGCCATTCAGTGGGCACAAAGCCTGAAGTGAGGCTATGATTGAACATGGTACTTATTTGGGGTGCCAATTTGTTCTGTAGTTCATGTAAAACGCAGCCTGGGATGTTGTCAGGTCCCATGGATGCTGTGTTCTTGGCTTTGGAGAGTGTGTTTTTTACCTGTGCAGCCATGATTACAGGTACTTTGCATTCTTCCGGTATAGAGATGGCCCTTTAGGGGATGAGAGAGGGGTAAAGTTAGCACTGAACCTATCTGCCAGGATGTTGGCAATATCAGTTGGTTCTGTATATTTAGTGCCATTGTGCTGTAACTCAGAGCAGATCTGAGTGTTGCCATTGAGATTCTTGACATAGCTATAGAATACTTTGTGGTTGCCTTTAGAATCAGTGGCGATTTTGTTTTCGTAACTAGCTTTGGAGGATTTTATGAGGGATCTCAGCTTCTTACTGAGGCTGACCACGGAGTTCCTCCAATCATGGGATTTTACTCTTTTTTGCAACAGTTTCTTTCTTCTGTTGTAGAGTTTGTTTATAGCAGGGGACCACCAGATTGGCTTCCTTTTTTTGTAGGATAACATCTTGTTCTGTTAGGGATTGCACGATCCATGCACTCGTGTAAGTGCTTATAAAGTGCAATTGTATAGGATTCAGCAGTTGTATCTCTGTTGTCCATCAGCATGGGTATCGTGAAGTTTGCCACTTCTGTCTTAAGAAGTGTGAAGTTGGCTTTGGAGAAACTTTTTACGGTGGTTTCCCTAATGGGGGGTAGGGCTGTGATGTGGATGTCTAGGGTGATTTGCTTGTGGTCAGATCTGACCAATGAGGAATTGACCTCCGGTTACCCATGTTGGTAATGACCAGGTCTAGAATATTGCTGCCCCTGGTGGGGGTGTGGATAACTTGATCCAAGGCATTGGAATTTATGCATTCCAGAAAACGTTGAGCACAAGAGTTGGTACATGAGTAGTTTTCCAGTTAATGGTGGGGTAGTTGAAATTGCCCATTATTAGGGTGTTAGGTTGTACCCTAATATTTTCCAGTGTATCAAGAAATGAGGAATGGGAATCCTGGGGCATGGTGGGGGATCTGTAGCAAGCTACAATTTGCATTGCGGTCTTGCCCAGAGTTAGTTGCACTTGGATAATCTCAAATGCATTATGCTGAGCAACTAGCCTGGAGGTGTGGATATCCTTAATGAATATGGACACGCCTCCACCTTTAGTGCTTCGGTCCAAGTTAGGTGGCTGAAAGGTGTGGTATGAATTATAACCTGGTAATGCAGGGGTGCTCTCTGGAGCCTTGAACCAGGTCTCTGTCACTGCACAGATGTCGATGTTCTCCATTTTAAGGAGTGCCTCGAGTGAGTGCATTTTGAGGTTTAGACATCTAGCATTGAGTAGCATTACCCTCAGATTTTGATCTTGATATCCAACTTACCAGCACTCTGCTTATGCTCACATGTAAGTTTTTAGCACTGTGATTTCTTGTAGGAATAGTTAAAGCTAGTAAAGATTAATTCGGTATTTTTCTTTGAAATCAGACCTGTCTTACTGTATTATTTTAAGTTTCTGTGTGATCTCTGAACTCTTAGATATCTCTGTGGTGTAGTAGTTTTGTCTTGTGTTTTAATTATTTATTATTAAATATTTTTAAAACCTTCTACCTGTGGCTGATTTGTGTAGAGATAAGCTCTAGAGTACATTGCATATTTATATAGAGTTTATTGTAATAGGCCACTCTGATAAGCCTTAGATTGTATAGTCACATTACCATTGGATAATAATATTACACAGTAATAATTGGACACCCTTTTAAGGGCCTTTTAGTAGCTGATATTATTAACTGGGTGGTGGCAGTAATTACTACCGTATAGTCTGGGTAAAGGGGCACAGCTGGAGAATCTGTGTCAGCCTTTCCCAGGAGTGTCTGTGAAGTTGTATAAATACTTATCTCAAGGTGTGTGTGTGTTGTGTCAGCTACTTGGCAGGGACACGAAGCACTGCTTGGACAGAGAGGGTACTGGAGGTTCTAGCTTGCCCAGTTAGGCTGAGACCTGGACCCTATAGCTGTGCCAGTGGGGAGTCTTATTGGGGTCCTGGTGAGCAAGGTAGCAGCCAGCCCCAGACTGACTGTGATCTCTGTGTGCACTTAAGGAAAATTGTACTTTACTGTGTGTATTAGTTATCCTTTCCTCTTCTATGAGACGACCTCCCTGATGTTAGTGGTAAGGATTGAGGCTCCTTGATTGCTGGTCCAGTGCACGGTCGTCACAACCTGTATGCTTTTTATGCACAGGACCATACCTATCAACCTCTTAGAGCAAGAAATCTGGACAAAACCATTAATAAAAGTGTGACAAAGGCCCAAAAATAGGGACAGTTTTTAAATATTGCTCTTACAAACTTAGAAAGTTGATAGAATAACAGGTTTTGTATTAGCATGAATTTTCTGAAAGGTATGAAGTCTGAAACTCAGATGTTTTTCATTATTTTCAAACTTCAGTCTTTAATGATTTGATACTATTTTGCTAGAAAACCACAATTTTATGAAAAACGGACCAAAAATATGAGGTAAAAATCTGGATGTTCTTTGAAAATCTGTACAGTTGAGAGGTATGCACAGGTCATTGATAAAAATGGTTATATGAGCCATTCCACCAACCCAGTAATAAACAACCTAATACTGGCTGTAGTATTATTAACCAATGGCACAAAGAATACATACTGTTCTATTTACATAAAATGTTGGTTAAGTACAAAAATGTACACACTCATCTTAGTCACTGCATATGTTAACTACAGTCTGCCAAGGCTTAACATCCAGTCTGCTCAAATCAAAATGATTCCAGAAAGGAAAGCAAAATAAGAAGTAGCTGGAGACGCGTGGTCAGCTTAAAGCACTAAAACCTTTTATGCAGCACTATGTGGCAGTCAGTGTCCAAAGTTATGGTCATAAAGGAAGACAGCCCTGGTGTAATTCATTAAACTGGTCCACTGCAGTATGTGTACGCTGGATTTCAGTGAATGAAAGTGCAGTCAAGAGCAATGCTAGCATTCCTTACTTGTGTATTTTCAAGCAACTAGTGCCTAAAACAAAACTAGTAACAGCATAATCCAAAGTTAAAACAAATGAATGCCTTCTAGGTGACTGTCATTGTAGCATGACTGTTTATGGGTGCTTAGAACTGCCACACTTCAAGGTGATTAATGCTGCTGAAGTCCTGTAATTTGTGTTGCACCCTCTTACAAATTATGTAGAACATTGAATGTATCGATATGTCATCATAGCTAATAATCCACTCATATAAACAAGCACTGTAAATAAACCAAAATTCAAAAACTTAAAAAAAATTGTCACAATAAAATAAATGGCAAGCATTTTTTTCAGTAGGCAACTGTGCAGTAGGCACACATACATACACATATGTGCTTTCAAATCTTTAAATGAGCTAACTTCTAGAAGGGACAACCTTAAAGATAAGGGGAAACTTCCTTAACCCCATATTCTGCAGTCACTCTAGAACAATGTCTAGTTTATGATGTAAGAGGGATTTGATTAAATCTATTTACTGAATCCCATCTTGCTTTATATTTGCATTGGTAAAACACATATAACTCTGTGTCTACTTGCCAGGTAAGAGTCAAAGTGTGCAAAAACTGGAAGAAATTGGGACCGTAAATGCTTCTGGATCAGAGGTCAGCGTCAGTGAAGAAAGAAAATATCCTCTCTCAACTCACAGGTGAATATGGCTGTCCCTTCTTCAGTCGCCCAAGAAGTAAAGCAAATATAAGGAAATCTCTAAATTTTAAAGTTTATTAAATCTACCTTTTGCATATTTATAAAGACCAAAAGTAGAAAGTAGGCCTTACTAGGAATTACTCTGACCACTCACTCAGGTGAAGAAGAAACTTGAGCTGAAGATGTGATTCTGTTAACTGTTTCCCTTGGAATCAAGAGTGAAAATCTTGTGAACAGGAAGAACAAAATTGATTAACTGCATTCCTGAGGGATGGGGAGTTTAGCAATCATCTTTTCTAATGGTTTAAAAAAAATCACTGATTTATTTATGATTTTTCCTACCCCTTTAGATAACATGTCAAGTATGGGATGGCAGACTATTTTAGAATTAAGAACTACAAATTCAAAATGTCAGAGATTAATCTGGACAGATTGTGCCAAGTTTTGGATCCACAGTGTCCTCTAGATACATTACCCAAAGGCATGCCAGTTTGATTTCCTGCATGCTTTGTTGAAGAAACGTCATCTCTTGTTAAACCCACTTTGGCAGAGGCCAGTGGTATACCAAGTGAGAGTATATGCAAAGCACACATAGCCAAGTAACACGATGATGTACTTTTTAACCGACTGTTACAGTTTACATGGGATGAATATCATCATTCTGAGACAGTTATGTTGGGTAGAGGAATTATGCCTTAACTATGCGAATCTGGGGTCATTTAGTGGCCTAGGAGTTTAAGTCACTGGCATTGGGAGAAGGAAGACCAGAATGAAGAGGCTATACCTGCTTACCTTACTTAGGGAGGAAGGGTAAGGGGATGTGCTGAGGATACGCCCAAGTTGACTTCTAGTGGAATTCAGGAACCAGAACAGGTAGCAATTGCTAGGCACAGGAGTGGGCAAGGGCTATGAGGACCATGTCACCTAGGAAGCAGGTCTGGTTCCCTTGCAATTATTTATTTTGCTCCCACCCTACTAAATCTGAGAACATCAAAAGAAAGGGGGCTACAGCCTAATTCAACTCAAGTGTAAACAGACACCGTCTGTATAACAGCTCTCCCTGCACACCCACTCCTTTATCCAGTTCCTTGGTATTCAGAGCCTCACAGCTACAAGACAGTCTTGTATGGAGAGATGAGAGACTCATACAGTGAAGGGACATTTCCACAGGTATGCCTCTGCTGTGCTGGCCCAAGGTCAACAGAGCAGCCGTTAGAATTGCAGGAAGATATAAAATCAGTGGCAGTTGATCCTGCCAAGCCAACTTAAGAGGTTGAAAAACAACTAGTTGCAAAAGTTATCTCTTTTGTACACTCCAAATTCTGAAGTATCTTCTTAAAGAGACAGTGCATCATTCAGGTAGAGTAATTTCCCTAAGCAGTGAATGAATGAATGACTGCCTATTTCATCTGCAAAGGTAACTGTCAAGTTCTCATCTAACAATAAACATTCCTCACATTTAAAGAACTGTAGACATATTGTCATTTTTTTTACGAATGGGCTTCAGATTAAGCTGGCATTTTGTATCTGAAAGGACAAAATGTACCAGAGAGCCTGCTGACGAGGAACCTGTTCCGAACATAGCCTTTGGTTCTCTTCAGCTTCATTTGTAGTAAAAATGATACAGAAGCTGCATTGGCAATATTGGAAACATGAGCAAGCGCTCTCACAGCAGGCTTTTCAGTCATTTACAAAGCTTCAACTGAAGGACAAGCAGTTCAAGATAAAGTAGGGATACAGTCTTGATGTTGTGTTTACATCTACAATGGTGAATATTAACATTATTTTGATTGGAGCAAGTTCATTTGGCTAATGTGGTATTAATAAATGCAAAGACCTTCTGCAGGAGCACAACAGTTAACTGGGTCACTGTTTTTTTTTTTGGTTAATAAATACCAAGTCTCTTATCTGCAAGCTGGACTTTTATTTTATACACAAACTGAAAGAATTACAGAGTGATTTTTGTTGAAGAACTAACTACCAAGGGTGAACATTTACTGAGTCTGACATAATGCTATTAGTAAAGGTTATTTATTTTTCTGTTAAATCAATGTTGCAGAGTGCCTAGGCAATATATTAGTCACAAGAATGCTATCTTTCTCTAAAAAAGAACTTTTATTAGTTAAGTGGGTATGTTTTTGCCTATGCAGCATGATTACTTAAATATTCCATTAGAATAGTTGGCAATGTTGTAGAACAGTATCTCCCTGAGTGCACAGTAGCAAGTCTGGCCTAAACCCTGCCCACCCCCCAGTACCCTGTGACATGTTTGAATAATAAATGAAAATTCATGTTGCTATCTTCACTGGCCACATGAATATTCATTGGATATTTGGTACATTAGCTGGAGAGGGCACTACAGTTACCTAATGCTAAAGAAACACCACTATAACTCCAAGTAATTTATTTTTTACATTTTTGCAGGGGGGTAAGCCCCCATGCCCCCCCCCTGCAAATTAAATATACCAACCCCGAGATTAAACTACATTGAGGAAAAGGGTGAATTTCCAGTTCCGTGCTGTACCGCAATCTCCATTCAACCCTTTCGAAGTTTCAAAACTTCAATCATATGGTCCCAACCATATGAATTTCAAAGTTTTGATACTTCAATCATCTGATAGGAATACCTTACAATGTACACTGAACACCTGCAGCATTTAATTAATTGAACATTCACAAATGTATGTGGTTGATTGACAGATATGTAAATCAACAGCCAATGTATGCATGATGTCACTGTCAAATCTGCACGGCAGTCAGTCATGCATCATTTGCATATGTTATCTCAGCCATTTGGCATGTCAGTCACACAAGGCACACCAACGTCTGCGTGGACTGATTGGGATGGTACTGTTCTACAACAATGCCGAATAGTTTATTATTATGTTTATTATTATTATTATGCAAGTACTGGCTAATAAATAAGTGAAATCTACAGTATTTAATACATAAGCAGCCACATTATTCAACAGCCAGTTAAGGGATACTTTAGAGAAATGTTCTCTATGCATGATGTCAGAAGTCTAAAGAAGGAGAAAGCTTACACAGCATGGAAAACAGGTGTGTTTTACAGTGTTCTAAAGGCAAATGAGTTTGCTTGTGTTTATATTCTGACTTTCTCATCTGAAGCACAGTGACAAATGAGACAACTGATAATGTAAGCAGGGGCTGGTTTATATGGGTGTTTGTACTCATGCTGAGAGGTGTGGTTACTCAGTGGCTGAGGTTTTTATCTCACAGCAGCAGGATCCTTTATTTACTCCTGACCTCTGGGCATTATCTGCATGGAGTATGCATAATCTCTCTCTCTCTGTAACTGTGTGGTTTCTCTCAGGGTATCATGATTTCCTTTCACTGCCTAAAATCATGCAGTTGATGAGCTGCACTAATTTCCCCCCATTTACATTGCATTTACACATGCCTTTGTTGTCCAAGTCACAGCTGAAAAAAAAAATAAGGACCAGCTCAACTTAACCACTTAAACAAATAAACTATATTGTATCATATCATATTATATTATATTATATTATATTTATTACATTATATTATATTAGTTTTGGACTGTAGGATTTTTAAAAAGTTATAAATTTCTGATGTGAAAAATATGATTTACACAGTAATTTATTTTATGAGCAATCCTGCTAGTGAACCATATATCTAGTTGGGGTGAGCTGGGAGCCACATTATACTCAAAGGTAGTCATTTGGCACAGAGTATTAAGGCTATGAGCGTCTAATGAGCTTCATACTATTGTGTTTGATTTGCTTCCCTCAGTCTGCATTTGACCACTATGTAACTCTGAGCAAGTCACTTAACAAGAGTTACTAGGCATTAAGTAAACTAGCAAAGAACATCAATAAAAAAATGAAAGCATGCAGAGGTGTCCTGAAGTTGAAAAAAAGGACTAAATAACATTAATATAAATATTTGCTGCTAAGCACAAGACTGATTCGTAGAACTGGAATGAGCTTGTAAAGTGTTAGGTATCATCATCTGGTTTGAAAATTAATATCCAGAGAGAGGCTGGTCACTTATTCAACCACATTGGCTCTTTCTCATAATTATTGTTAGGGGAAATATTTTGGTAGAAAGACAGCATCAGTATTGGGTCAATAACTTAAAAGAAGACCCCTGTTTGGTTTCTGGAGCTCTTGCCCACAATCTGATTAGAAAAAGAAATAAATTGTTGTCTTAGGTGGGAACTTAATAAAGTGCTGGACCTTCACAGTGGTTTGAAAGGAGTGGTAGAGAAAAATGTACATTCTTGCATTGTTATTTTCTATACTTAGGTCAGAGTGATCACTTGCATTGTAATCAGTGAGTTCTTGGACTAGAAGGGTGTACTGGCTGTCTACAGGATATATACCAGAACAAATTGCTGAGTGATATTGGCTGACACTGTCTTCCACTGTCTGACTTTCGGGCTGCCAGATGAATGGGTGGGAGGTCCATAAACTTTGGACAGTTTAGAACTTTTTTTGATGGAGGAGGAATACATGACGGGTTCCTATTACATTATCAAAGTTCTGAAATTCCGAACACCATAAGGTCGAAACCTTATGTTCGAAGTTTCAGAACTTCGATTAAGTAAAAAAAAAAAAAAAAGAAAAGAAATAAATTTCTGTAAGCAGGGGGGCAAGCCCCCCTGCACCTCCCACATGGGGGGCTGTGCCCCCTCACACCCCCACTTTTTAAATATACTAACTCCGAGATCGCAATACAGTGTGGAAAGATTTCCCTTTACTGCACTGTAGTGCGATCTCGGAGTTGGTATATTTAAAGAGTGATGGGGCACAGCCCCCATGGAGGTGCAGGGGCTACTGCTTACAAGTGTTAGTTTCTGTTTGTTGAGTTTTATTTTTTTTTACATTCGAAATTATAAAACTTCGAACATACAAGTTCAATCTTGTAGTGTTCAAAGTTTTTTAGTTTCGACAATGTAATAGGAACCCATACATGACAATAAAAGAAGTCTATTGACTGAGAGTTTGATGCATAGGTTCCCTGGGTGGATTAACTTGAGTTGATACTTTCAGTCCTATGTGACCCACTTAACAATGGAACATATAAATATTGTTTCCTAGACTGAGAATACTAGTGCATTTATCAACACGTATGTGTAAGAAGTAATGCAGCATAAGGTCCTTCAGTTGTTATAATGGACTGCAGCCATACAGTAGGTTATGCTGAATCTTTGCCTCGTCTGTCTTTTATTACTCAGTGACTTAGCCTGTTTTTGACTCCATGGTGGAACCTTTCTTGTCTGTTGGTTTCTTTGGCCTAACTTATAGTTTTACAGTTTACTGGTAGTATGTAAAGGTTGAACACCATGAAAACACAAACTTCCTATTCTGAAAATAAACATTACTCCTAAACCAAGAATCTAATGAATTCTTAAATAATGCTAACAAGCTACTCCATCTAACACATAAAGATAATGACCTAAGTGTACTTTGGGTTATAAGTTTTCTTTTGGAGACAGTTTTAGATTTTGAAATTTTAAGATGTAATCTTTCTCTTGATGTCTTACTAAATAGTAACATATCAATATTTAAAGAGAAGCAGAACAAAATATGAAGAATACAATATGCTAAACACACTAACCACCAATAGCGTATAGAAAAATAATACGCTTTTCCAGATATTTATAACAAGGTATAGCCTTGCATTGTATTATTCTTTCAGTAAACTTCCTTTGAAAACTTTCTAGGATGATAAACCTCTTCTAGAATATGAACAAAATGAAGAATTGCATTCAATAATGGGTTTAACGTAAGTTGTAAATAATTTAACCAAAACTGTTACTGATATAGAACTGAAGACTTTAACAATAGACTCACAACATGCATAGTCGTTGCTTTGACAGAGCATGCATTATTTTTGAAATGTAGATTTTACTTTACATAGACACCCAAGTTCTTATATTCAAAGCCTTCTTAAATAACATTATTGCCCAAGCTAAAAGCATGTACTGGTTTAAAAGTGGCAAAATACATATTCTTTTTTTATTGATTTGACATGTGAAACATGTTCATTTAACCAACCAAATAGATCAGATACATATGAATTAAATGCAGAAGTCTGATATAGAAGCAGAAATGCTCCTATTTTAATATCGTCAGCATATCTGGACATCCAAGGAAGAAGTATTATTGGGTAAAAGTGAAAATACAAAACTAAACAGAATAGGATATAAAACATATTCCTGAGGAACTCTGGAAGTAATCTCTAACTATCTTAAATAGTGGCCATGCAACTTAACATGTTGAAATCTATTCTTCAGCCAGCAATTTCTCATTCAGTAATGTAAGGACTAATATTTTACTTTCTAATGTTGTTGTAATACATTTTTTAGGAATGCTGTTGAATATTTTTGATAGATTCAGATAAATACTACATCTAGACTAATACCACTTTCTAGTGCTTCACTAACAGTTTCATAAATTGTACTAAATTGATAAATGTGGAGCACTTTTTGTTAAAACCATGTTGATTTACATCCACTAGGGCACAATTATTCCCATCATTATTTAATTGTTTGTGTCTTTCGGCTTTTCCCGGTTAGGGGTCGCCACAGCGGAACTCTGGTCCGCTAATGATTGGTAGTTGATTTTTACGTACCGGCTTGCCAGGCCTGATGCACAACCTTCAACGAAGGTACACCCATTCACGCATGTCTCCACGCAGAAGACGTTCTAGCTGAAAATCGAACCGGACAGCGTCTTACTGTGAGGCGACAACGCTACCGCAGCACCACCACGTAAACACCTCTCAAAACATTTGCCCAACAGCAAGGTCAAACCGATTAGGTAATAGTTACTAACAGCATCATGGAAGCCACTCTTATGTATAGGCACAATATTTGCTGATTTCCAGGTCCCAAGGACAAAGGTATTTTTTAACTATATCTTAAATAACATGATTAATGGTTATATCAAGAGGTCAGTAAGAATATGAATAAAACTGTGGTATTATTTTTAACCTTAGTTAAGGCAAATGTAACCATATCTTCAGTAATTATTACACATAGGGCTTGACATTTATCAAACAGTAAAGTTTCAACTAAATTGACATCCTTAGATGTTACAAATGTTGCAAAATAGTAATTCATGAATCCCTTGATTTCATTACTGTTACTATGAAGGACACCTTCACTCACAATTGGACCATTTCTATTATTGGGAGTATTTGCACTACTTACATAACTACTGAATCTTTTTAAATCTACATCCCCTATTAATAAGATTTTGTATGCAGTTATGGTGGTCTTAACTAACCTTTTTAGATGTTTTACATATTTATTTAGTCCTCTCTTTATACTACTTGATCCAAATTTTTAATACAACTTGTACTTCTTTTCTTCTAAAGTCATTTTGTTGATCTCTTATTCCACCATGGTGGTTTTGGTCTCAGTCTGTAAGGAAGGCTATTGAAAGAGTTCTAATAACCTCACAGAGAACATCCAGAGTTCAAGGGGAGGCACAATTATGATACTTTTTAACAGAAGAGTGCCTGCCATAATATTACCTGTAAAGTATTTTGGAGTGTAGCTTTAGGTTAAAATATTAAGATGCAGAGAATAAGTGGCAACTGATTTATTAAGGAGATGATAGTATTAGTGTTACAGAAGCGAAGGAAGAAGACAAGATTTGTAAGGTACATTCTTCTTCTTCTTTCGGCTTTTCCCGGTTAGGGGTCGCCACAGTGGATCACCTTGTCCGCTCATGATGGGCAGTGGATTTTTGTTTTACAGTGTCGAGTTGCCAAGGCACACACACACGCATTCACGCCTAGGGCCAATTTAGAGTGTCCAATCCACCTACAGCATGTCTTTGGGATGTGGGAAGAAACCGGAGCACCCAGAGGAAACCCACGCGACCACAGGGAGGACGTGCAGTCTCTGCACAGAAGGCACCCCAGCTGAGGATCAAACTGGAGAACCTCTTGCTGTGAGGCGGCAACGCTAACATAAGTGGCATATATAATCCCAGAAATCATATCTACTTGAGAGGGAAGGTAGCAGAAAGAGTATGTTTGGTTATCCTGTGGTCTGAATGGAGGTAGCTGTCACTTTGGTGGTGGTTTCCACACTTTTTTGACTCATTGCTTTCCTTTTTAACTGAGATTTTTGGATCCGGATATGTCATCTTGCAGCTTCCTTCACCTGAGAATGACAGATATTAAACATCTCAGACATTTCTCTGTGACACCAAGCCTATGATGTTCTGATTTTAACCACCCTGCTTCTTATCCATATTTAAACTTGTTGTCCAGGGAAGAAACATTATAATCAAAGTAGCTCCCTAACCCACTTCAAACACAGGCTAGATGAGTGGATGGAGAACTGCAAATTCACCCAAGGTCTGGCCATTCAATTCCTTAGGGAAGCTTTCCATAAGGAATGGAGAGGCCAGACCAGGGTAACAAGTAGTAGAAGTAGTTGCTAGGGTAAAAATGTTCTACCTGATCACCTGCCCAGTGATAACCTTTGAATATGTGAACCATTTCACACATTTGTCTTCATTATCCATTAAATCGATTAGCATTTATATAATTATCTTCAACAACTGTGAATAGTTGAAGAGATCCATTTAGGATTCCCTGTAATATTCTCTGGGTTTAGATGTGCTAAACTTACCCTGAAACTGAAAATGGATTCATTGCAGCATGATCCAAGTTACGCATAATAGATCCTGAAGGCTGATTGGGTTTTAGTCCACAGCATTTCACTGAAAACAACAGTGTTCTAAAATATTGCTGAGATGCTTTTAAACCTTAAGAGCAGTTGTCAGTTGTAGCTAGAAGCCAGATTAGCCAGTATGTTATCAATAAATGAAGTGTAAGAGCATAAGCTTACTATTATGTTTTAATTCAAAGGTGCTCTTTTAATGATAGCAGCATCACTCTATATATGTTCATCATTAGATCACTACTGCAGCAGTAGCCTAAGATATATACATTATAACTTTCTAGGATATAACAGCTGGCCAGCTTCCAAACATAAGGAACCCTTCCACATGCCCAGACTGTTGGAAGCTCAAGCAAAGTAGGGAGAAAACCAGTGGTCCTGATGCCAAGCCCTTCAGAGCTTTCCTGTCACTGAAGAGTGCTCCTATTACAAGCTTTTGAGGATTGACAGTCAGCTATTGTTTCTTCATAGCTGGGCAGATAGTTTCCCTTTCAGGATAAACCTTCTACATTTATTTTTATGACAAAAAACAGTACTTTTACAAAAATGCACCAATGGAAATATTTATTTATTTATTTATCTTTGTTGACCAGGAAGGTCTGATTGACCTTTATTCAGCAGCAGAGGCACCCGAAGAAAAGCTCCAGCACTTTTACATGGGTCAGTTACATATTCAAAATTACAAATATTTACAAGAAGACTTAGGTATGCCAAGATTGGAGGTAAATGACGCTTGATATTTAACAGTTAAGATAGGAATAGATAAGATAAAAATGTGAAGTACAATCAAGCTGCAGAAACATCTCCAGGAATAGATGGTATTCCCGTGGAAGTTTGCAAGCTAGGAGGGAAGAAAGTGATAAAGATTTAGAAAATGTTGTTTAGCAGTATGTTAAAAGGAGGGGGAAGCACCAAAAGCCTGGAAGAAAGCAGTGGTGGCTAAAATACCTAAAGACATTAAAGACCCATCAGACCCAGATTCATATAGGCCAATTTCAATTTTAAATAATGATTTATAAAGTGCTTATGTTTATAATAGCTAAAAGAATGGCAAAGTTGTTGCCACAGTTGATAGATATGGATCAGTGTGGTTTTGTGGATGGAAGGAAAACATTTGACAACATTAATAAAACAATGATGATCCAGAGGGAAGCAGGATGTAAGAAAATGCCACTGTTGTTTGGTGTGTCTTGATGCAGAGAAACCATTTAACAAAGTAAGCTGGAATTTCATGAGTAGAGCAATGGAAGCATTTTTACATTCCCTGATGCAATAATAAGGTTCATTAGGAGTATATATAAGGACCAGAGGAAAAAATTAAAGTGGAAGTGTTCCTCTCTGGTAAGTTGTGTCTGAACACAGAAACCAGGCAGGGGTATCCTCTTTCCCCTTTGCTATTTGTGTTATATTTGGAGCCATTAGCAAATAATATAAGGGACCCATAAATTCAAGGATATAATTGGTATGGTAATCAAGAGGACTGCAATAGTCATCCTTCTCCACAAGGAGGGTCCATCAACTGACCCAGAGAACTACAGACTAGTGACTTCCCCACACTTGCCAGTAATCAAGGAAACTGAATCCTCAGCACTGACACTGGACAGGAACATTCACTTGGAATACAAATGGATACATACACTCAGTATTTCCAAATGCAGACCTCTCTGCACCAAGCACAATTTCCCTTAAGAGCACACAGAGCACAGACTCACCCTGCTGTCTGAATATCTCTGTCTGCCTCTCCACAGGTCCCCAATAAGGCTCCCCACTGGCACTGTGAAACCAGTGCTTCGTGTCCCTGCCCCAAGTAGCTGATACACACAGACACACACACACACACACTCTTTAAAATTTAATTTTCACACACACACTCACACAGACACACACACACACACACACATGGGAAAGGCTGGCACAGATTACCCACTCTACCAACTTTCCCCAGACTATAAGGTAGATTCACTGCCACCAGTCAGTTACTATAAAGCTCTTAAAAGGGTATCCAGTTATGCTGAGTGAAGTTAATAGTAATACAAATGGTAATGCTGACAAAACAGCAAGGCTTTCCTGACTGGCCAGAGTGATCATCAAATAAATATGTGCAAATACTCTCAAAGCTTAAATATTATCTAAAAAGGACCAGCGACCAGCCACAAAGAAATGTTTTAATATATTTAATAATAAATAATAAAATAATGCCCTGGCCCAGTGATCAAGGAGCCTCAGTCCTCACCGCTAACAACAGTGAGGGGCATCTCATATAGGAGGAAAGGATAACAAATACACACAGTAAAGTGCAATTTCCCTTAAGAGCACACAGAGACCACAGTCAGTCCGGGGCTGCTCACTTCCTTGCTCTCCAGGTCCCCAATAAGACTCCTCACTGGAACAGCTATAGGGTTCAGATCTCAGCCAGCCGGGCAAGCTAAAACCTCCAGCACCCTCTCTGTACAACCAGTACTTCGTGTCCCTGCCCAAGTAGCTGACATACACACACTTTGAGATAAGAGTTTATACAACCACACAGACACTCCTGGGGAAGGCTGGCACAGGTTCTCTAGCTGTGCCCCTTTTACCCAGACTATACGGTAGAAATCACTGCCACCACCCAGCTAATATTTATCAGCTACCCAAAGGCCCTTAAAAGGTGTCCAATTATTACTGTGCAATATTATTATCCAATTGGTAGTATAACTAAACAGTCAGGGCTTATTAGAGTGACTTGGTACAGGATCACTATATACATGCAGTGTACTCTTAGAGTTTAACTTATCTCTACACAAAACAGCCACAGTTGAAAGGTTTTAAAATATTTAATAAATAATAAAAACACAAGACAATATTTTTTACTACACAGTGCTAGTCGAGAGTTCAGAGATCACAGAGAAATACTTAAAATAATTCAGTAGTACAGTTCTGACATCATAGAAAAACACTTATTCTAATCTTTTTAGTTTCTATCTATTTCTAAGAGAAAACACAAGTCTAAGATAAACTTACATATTTTGCAAAGGCAGAGTGCTGATGAGTTGGCTGGTCAAGACAAAAATGCTTAATGCTCTCTGATTCTCTCTGTTTTTCAAATCATATTCCTGGTTCACATTATATCATTCTTCACACTTCCCTGGGTTACATTACATCATTCTTCACACTTCCCTGAGTTCCCAGGCTAACAGAAACTACATTTACATTTTTAAACTCTCCTTTTATTATCTTGCAGCTGGTCAGGAAGCAGAGCAATAAAAATACATTTGCATGTTTAAATCTAGCAGTTTAGCTCTTGGTTAAAACAATAGAAAAAATGTCTTCATCTAGACTGGCCGGAGCCATGTTTACATCAAAGGGTCACAACATGCTTTACTTGGTCAGTAGAGTGCACTGTTGTTACATCCATTTAAGGTAACAAGCCTATGGCTTACATTAATATTTACAAATGACAGAATTATCTATAAAATTCTATCTGGCTAGGCTGGTAGCCTTCACCTATCTTCACATAACAGAATTATCTATAAAATTCTATCTGGCTAGCCTGGCAACCTTCACCTATCTTCACCCAGTCTTCACATAGCAGAATTATCTATAAAATTCTATCTGACTAGGCTGTCAGCCTTCATCTATCTTCACCCAATCTTCACATACCCCCCCCCCCGGAGAACTCAAGCTAGTTTTTCAAGTGACCCTTGAGAAATGCTGCTTGAGGGAGTTAGGTCTATCTGAGTATACCTTACCCCATTCCCTGTCTTGAGACCCCATCTACATTGGCATTGCTACTCCCACTGTGGTGCTACACGGACATATCATATGCTTGCAACCCCAGGCTCCATCTTAGCAACTTGGCATTTTGCTGGATGGCTCTGTTTAACCATGTTAGGGGGTTGTGATCTGTCATAACAGTGAATTTCCTTCCATATAGATAAGGCTGAAGATTCTGCAGTGCCCACACTATGGCTAGGCATTCCTTTTCTACAGCTGCATAGCATTCCTCCCTGGGTTGGAGCCTATGACTGAGATAAACCACTAGGTGCTCTTCCCCTCTGAAGAAATCTGGCTAAGTACAGCCCCCATACCATGGTTCGAAGCATCCACCTGCACAACAAATTCTTTGCTGTAATCTGGACTGGCTAACAGAGGGGGTCCTCCCAAAGCTTCTTTAAGCTTCTGGAATGCCTGCTCACATGCTGGGGTCCACACTACCTTATCTGGCCTGACCTTTCTTGTCAGGTCTGTGAGGGGAGCAGCTATGGTACTATAACTGGGGTGAACTTTCTGTAGTACCCTGCTGTCTCTAAAAATGCCTTCACCTGCTTTTTAGTAACAGGTGCAGGCCATGCCTAAATGGCTTCCACTTTGGCAGGTTCTGGCCTTATCTTACTACTTCCCACTTTATGTCCTAGGTAGAAGACTTCTGCCATACCCACCTGACATTTGCTTGGCTTAATGGTCAACCCTGTCCTCTGTAGTCTGCCCAGCACCTTCCTGACATGCTGAAGGTGCTCTGGCCAGGAATGGCTGTGGATGGCAATATCATCTAGGTAAGCAAGGGCAAACGCTCCTGCTAGAATATGATTACCAGCCACTGGAAAGTTGCTGGGGCATTCTTCATCCCAAAGGACATCTTTGTGAACTCATACAAGTCAAAAGGAGTCACAAAGGCTGACTTCTCTCTACCACTGGGAGTCAAGGGCACCTGCCAGTAACCCTTGGTAAGATCAATGGTTGTAAGATACTTAGCCCCACCCAGCTGCTCTAGAGCCTTATCTGCCTTAGGCGTGGAGTAAGCATCTGACTCTGTGTGAGTATTTAATTTCCTGTAGTCCACACAGACCTTGGTGCTGCCATCCTTCTTTGGCACCAGCACCACTGGGGAGGCCCAGGGACTGCTGGACTCGTGAATCACCCCTAGTTCCAACATGTCCTGTACCTCCTCCCTCAGAGTCTGTTTGACTCTCTCAGGCACTCTGTAAGGGGCCTGCCTAATAGGCCTTTGGGGTCCTGTATCCACCTGGTTCTGCCCCAGGTGGGTGCACCCCGGTTTCCCAGTGAACATGTCCCCAGATTCCTGCAACACTGCTCGGATTTCTCAAACCTGGGTAGGGGATAGCTGCTGGGACATTGCTACCCCTTCCACTGAGGTGTCAGCCCGAGCCTCACTGAGGAGATCAGTCAACAGATCTCCCTCAGACTCCTCCTGCAATCCACTGCAAATGCTCAGCACAAGGGCCTCCCTATCATGGTAATGTTTCATCATGTTAACATGGTACAATTTGTGCCCCTGCCTTCTGCCTAGCAGTTCCACCATATAGTAAACATCACTTACCTTTCTTACCACCTTGTAGGGTCTCTCCCAAGCTGCTTGCAGCTTGTTGTGTCTGACAGGAATGAGAACCATTACCTGCTGCCCCACAGCATACTCTCTAGCTTGAGCATTCTAGTCATACCAGACCTTTTTCGGTTGTTGAGCTTCTGCCAGGTTCTCCTGGGCCAAGCCCATGAGTTTCCTGAGCCTTATCCTGAGGTTTAGGACATATGCCACAACAGATTCCTTGTGAGACTCGCACTCACCTTCCCACTCATCTCAAATTAATTCTAGAAGTCCCCTCACCCTATGCCCATACAGCAACTCAAAGGGTGAAAAACCTGTGGATTCCTGGGGAACCTCTCTGTAAGCAAACAACAGATGGGGCAAATATTTGTCCCACTCCCTCTTAAACTGCTCTGCAAATGCCCGTAGCATGGACTTGATTGTAGAGTTTAACCTCTCAACAAGACCATTAGTCTGGGGATGGTAGGGAGTGATCTTCATGTGCTTCACCGCACGGGCCTTCCACAGACAAGCCAGCAGGTGTGACATGAAATTGGCACCTCTGTCAGTTAGTATTTCTTTTGGGAAACCTACCCTGCTGAAAATCTCTAACAAAGCATTTGCCACCTTCTCTACCTCGATGGAGGACAAAGCCACTGCCTCAGGGTATCATGTAGCATAATCCACTACCACTAGGATATACTCTTTCCCTGTGGAACTTGGGATACTTAGAGGACCCACAATATCCATAGCTACCCCCTGAAATGGCTCCTCAATCACAGGCAAATGTATCAAAGGATCTCTCACCTTGTCTCCTGCCTTGCCTACCTTTTGGCACTGCTCACAGGTCCTGCAGTACCCTGTTATTTCTCTGGAAAGTCCAGGCCAGTAGAAGTTCTGCATAATATGCCTCTTTGTACGTTTTATACCCATATGACCTGCAAAGGGAATATCATTGCCTATGGCTAGAAGCACCAGATGGTAGGCTCTAGGCACTACCAACTGCTGTACTCTCTCACCTTCTAGCCCTTCCTCAGGGGTCCACTCTCTGTATAGTAACCCTTTGTCCCAGTATACAGATTCCCCATTTCCTTGAGAATCAGGTGCCTCCCTAGCTACCTACCTCTGGCCTTGAAATGTAGGGTCTGAGAGCTGAGCCTGTCTCAACTCTCTCCTTGTAAACCTTCCCAGCTCCCCTTCCACAGGACTTCTGGCATCTTCTGACAGTGGTGCCTTACTGTCAGCCTGGGTACTACTACTTACCTCTACCTTTGCAGTCACTCTGTCCAAGGGACCATCAGTACCCACAAGCAGCTGTGGCTCACATTCAGTCTCACTGCTACAGAGTAGCTCCCTCCCTGAAGTAACCACCTCACCAGTCCTGGCTGCAAATATGCCGTCTGTCTTGGTCTCCCCCAGGTTACCAGACCCACATGCTTAGCCTGACTGCGTGTAACTGCATAAGCACATGGTACTGCCTCACCCAAATCCTCCCCTATCAGGACATCTGCAGGATGGTAGTTCGGTACACCTGTTGTCGCAGCACAACATACTGTGGGCATTTTGTCTTTCCCACTTACTGGCTCCCTCACCTTTTGTTCTCCACCTTGCCTCCATGGACACCTGTATGCCACATGACCCCATTGGTTGCATTCAAATTTAACCCTAGCTCCTGGATGTGTACCAGGACTAGTGGCTTCCCCTGCTACTGGCAGATTCTGTTGGGGCAGTCTGTGCTGTCCACCATGGGTTCCTTTAGACCCATGAGCAGTACTGGGGGTCCCTTTCCTGTGCAGGGATGCCCTGCTTGCCAGGTATAGGCCTCCCTTCTTCCCCAACTCATCTGAAGTAGCACATTGTCTATCAGCTAACCAGATCCTCTTGTCCTCAGGCAAAGTGCTAAGGGCTTGTTCCCTCACCAAAAGGTCTGCCAGCCCTTCAAAATTCGTGACCTGACATCCACTCACCCACCTATGGAAATAAGTGCTTAGTTCAGCAACATATTCACACACACTTTCATCTGCCTTGTGTCTATGCTCACAAAACTTTTTCCTATACATTTCAGGTGTAAGCTTAAAGAATTCTAACAAATGATTTTTAACCGCAGTATAATCAAAGTATGCAACATCAGACATTTTTGACAAAACAGTTACAGCTTTACCATGGAGTAAGGGGGTCAGGAATCATACCCAGAGCTTTTGGTCATCACCATAATGTTTGCATACCCTCTCAAACATATGAATGGAACTATCAAAATTATCCCCCTCCTTAAACTGCAGAAGAAATTTACTGACCTTTTGTGCTTCTGGGGTCCAGTTACTCCCTTCCCCTTTACATCCATGACTCTGGCAAAGAGTCAGCATTTCCCTCTCATGCCTCCTCTGCCACTCCTTTTCCTCTGCTTCTATCTTCAATCACCTGGCCTCCAACTCAAATCTCTTTAGCTCCAGATGGATTTCTAAGTCCTTTGCAGAAAGGTTGAGCTGTCCATTCTCTGAGGGTATTATATCTCCACTGCCAGTCTGATTGTCCTCCTGGTTGCTGTTTTCTGATGCAGCTGTAACCAAGGCTGCAATCAGGTCTGCCTTAGTCAGGTTTCCATGCACCAGTCCCCTAGCCTGGCAAATCTCCACCAGCTGGCTGCTTGTCAGCTTACCATACTCCTCTGCTGACATGCTGCCTGCTCACGCTGACTAACTAAGCTAACAATAGAAATAAAGCAGTTGTGATCTGAACTTTGAGTATTTACTGTGTGGCTGATTTAGAGTACAAAACACCTTCAAAGCTCAATGTACACAAGCTACAGGAATTCACTGTACCCACACCACTATATGCCAATTAGTATTTGCCAACCAATTAATATGTGGTGTGGATATCCCACCACTGCCAAACAATTAATATGTGATGCCTGTGCCCTGGCCCAGTGATCAAGGAGCCTCAATCCTCACCACTAACACCAGTGAGGGGCATCTCATATAGGAGGAAAGGATAACAAATACACACAGTAAAGTGCAATTTCCCTTAAGAGCACACAGAGATCACAGTCAGTCCAGGGCTGGTTGCTCCCTTGCTCTCCAGGTCCCCAATAAGACTCCCCACTGGAACAGCTATAGGGTCCAGATCTCAGCCAGCTGGGCAAACTGAAACCTCCAGCACCATCTCTGTACAATCAGTGCTTCATGTCCCTGCCCAAGCAGCTGACACACACGCACACACTTTGAGATAAGAGTTTATACAACCACACAGACACTCCTGGGGAAGGTTGGCACAGGTTCTCCAGCTGTGCCCCTTTTACCCAGACTATACAGTAGAAATCACAGTGCCACCACCCAGCTAATATTTATCAGCTACCCAAAGGCTCTTAAAAGGGTGTCCAATTATTACTGTGCAATATTATTATCCAATTGGTAGTATAACTAAACTGTCAAGGCTTATTAGAGTGACTTGGTACATGATCACTATATACATGCAATGTACTCTTAGAGCTTAACTTATCTCTACACAAAACAGCCACAGTTGAAAGGTTTTAAAATATTTAATAAGTAATAAAAACACAAGACAATACTTTTTACTATACAATGCTAGTCAAGAGTTCAGAGAGCACAGAGAAATACGTAAAATAATTCAGTATTACAGTTCTGACATCACATAAAAACACTTATTATAATCTTTCTAGTTTCTAGCTAATTCTAAGAGAAAACACAAGTCTAAGATAAACTTACATATAGAGCAAAGGCAGAGTGCTGATGAGTTGGATGGTCGAGACAAAAATGCTTAATGTTCTCTGATTCTCTCTGTTTTTAAAATCACATTCCTGGTTCACATTACATCATTCTTCACACTTCCCTGGGTTACATTACATCATTCTTCACACTTCCCTGGGTTCCCAGGCTAACAGAAACTACATTTACATTCTTAACATCTCCTTTTGTTATCTTGCAGCTGGTTAGGAAGCAGAGCAATAAAAATACATTTGCATATTTAAATATAGCAATTTAACTCTTAGTTAAAACAATAGAAAGAATGTCTTCATCTAGACTGGCCGGAGCCGTGTTTACATCAAAGGGTCACAACATGCTTTACTTGGTCAGTAGAGTGCACCGATGTTACATTTTTTGTAACAGCATTTTTTTTCCATTTAAGACAACAAGCCTGTGGTTTAATTTAATATTTACAAATGACAGAATTATCTATAAAATTCTATCTGGCTAGGCTGGCAGCCATCACCTTTCTTCACCCAATCTTCACATAACAGAATTATCTATAAAAGTCTATCTGGCTAAGCTGGCAGCCGTCACCTATCTTCACCCAATCTTCACAACAATAAAATAATAAATATCTGTTTACAGTAAGTGCCAGAGTTTCAGTCACAGGGAATATTAAAAATAACACAGATGGAAAGTTTCACACAATTATAGAAAAACAGTATTTAGCTAATCTCAATATATATTCCTGACTGAGTAAATTAATTACTGTTCCCTAGTGAAATTCCTTACTGAATAGAGCAAGGCAAGATAAAGCTTAATTTCATCTCTCCCAGTGAGAAAACACAAAATCAGAAGACAGAGCTAAATCATTTTTAGGGGTAAATTTCAGTAATTGGCTAGTAACTGCAATGCCTGGATGTCAGCAAAAAAAGAAATTCAGGGAACCTGAAAGAAAATCAACCACAAAAGGAGAGGAAAAAAACAAATATTCAGATGAGGTGATAAAACTGCAAAATTTGCAGGTCGAAATAAAGAAAAGGCTGGCTGAGTATGGATTGCTCAAGAAGAGATGTTTAAAAAAATAATAGAATTAGAGGACAGAGCGTGCGGGAAAATCTGAGATTTTCTGCTGTACCAGAGAAGCTGGAAAGAACAGACTGTATTAATTTTATGACAGCACAAATAAGTAACAGGACTGGTATTCCACAGCAGGAGTTGTTAATTGAAAAGGCACATTGTGTCTATGCTTCAAACTTGTCCATGAGAAAGCAACCTAGACCTTTAATAGTAAATATGCAATCCTACCAGTAGAAGGAGTTGATTCTGACAAAACTGTGGCAGAAAGACAAAGTACTAAAAGTGGAAGACAGCAGAGTATTTCTGGAAAATGATTACTCACTGTACACCAGGCAGATGAGAAGTAAATATTTCCACTAATCAGGGACTTTTGATAAGAAGGCGTAAGATTCAAACTGCTGTATCCAGCTATCTTCAGAATATGTTTCCTGGAGGGACAAAATCATTTTTGATGCAGAATTTGCTAAGAAGGAAATACAGAAATTTGTCAAACAAAAAGTGAGCTGTGAAACAAAAGGAGATTCTGCTATGTTCTTCTGGTAATAAAGACCAGAGAGAGACTGTGCCAGTGAAACATTTTTCAGTGTTTCAACAGGAAATGCTTGAGAGAGAGAAAAAAAGCACAAGAGTTAACTAGAAGAACCGAGAGTGGGTTAGAAAGGAAGCTGAGAGACTGGATTTGGAAGAAGGAGGTAGACATGAATAAAACCAGCAGCTCAGAAATTGACAAATAAATGTGGGATTATAAAACATTAATTATATTTGTGAAACATGAAAGAACAAGAAAATCTGGAAATATTGGACTTTTTTGACTTTGTTAAACTTGTAGGGAACTCTAAAGTATATGCCCTACTTCATGTCATTAAGGGACACTTAGGAGAGGGGAAGTGGAAGGAAACAGTTAACTGCAAGTAATAAAATTGTTCTTAACAGTAATATTTGTATAGTGCATGATAGCTGCATGCTATAAAGTAAAGTTTTCTCAAGTTATTTTCAAGTGTAATGGGGATACTAAAGTAAACAAGTACCCCTGTTTTTTTCTTCTTATTCTTCTTCTTTTCTCTTTCTCCTTGTTCAGTTTTAGCAAATGTAGGCACTGCAATGTAAAAAAAGGGAAGAAAAGTCTGTTCAAAATCATACGCTTTTTCTCATTCTGAAGGAATGACTGGATTAAGGCTCTTGGCTCTATCAAGTAACAAGTGTTAAGAGAAAGCATATAAATAGAAAAGAACATAAAATATAATAAAGCTCTCCTCCAGCAAATAAATAACTAAATAAATAGATACTTGTAGAAGCAACCCTGTATCTGGTTCTCATGCCTCCATGGAAACAATCTGATAAAGGGCAATAAAAACAGAATTCTTCTTCCTTTTGATGGTTTTCTTTCAATGATTATGAAATAATGTTTTCTGAAAGCATTCAAGAGTTTTCTCATTCTAGAAGAGCAATAAAGATAAGACAAAACCAGACAGCACTTAGTAGAAGCACAGGCTGTACCATGCTCTGTTATATGGACATAGTTAGCAAGATATAAGCAGTTAAAATGTTTCTAGTCCCTTTAGTTATATAGACAGGTAGGCATATTTGTATCAATCAGATAAGAAGTTGTGGATAGCAATTAATAAACAGCTGAAGGATTTTAGGGGAAAATGGCAAGAGTCGAGTGGGATAAGCTGATTCTTCCAATAGAACAAGGTGGTTTGGGATTACCCAATTTGAAGGGGTATTTCAGAGCTACACAGTTAAGGCTCCTATACTTAGCACAAGCAGAAACCTATAATTCAAAGTGGAAAGGGATGATAACGAAATGGGTAATAAGTTCAAGAAACAAGGAAAGACTGGGATTTTGGATGCAGATCCTTAAGGATAATAACAATAACTATGCAGAATATTATATTTATAAAGTAGCAGGAAGTATTCTAAGAACTAAGTCAACATGGGAATGGAGAAAGGAGATTCTGCCAACAGAGATGACTGCAATTAGGGATACAGACAATGGACAAGAGAGGGCTGGAATTTATTGGAGAAAACTGTTAAAAGAGCCAAGGTATTGGGAACAAATAATTAGAGAGGGAAAAGTAATAGAATGGGAAGAAGCCAAAAATGTATTTGGACTGCATGATACAGATTGTCTTCCCTGTCAAGGATTGATATCAGAGTATAGGCAAAGAGAAAGAAATAAGGGGATCCTAAGATGATAGACCAGCAATGGTAACGTTTTTAGTAGAATCTAGAATAAAAGCTAATGTTAAAAAGTAATAATTAGTATGGCATACAAAATATTGCATGATAACTATAAGAATCTATCAGAAAAGGTTAGAAAAGATTGGGAAGAGAGATTGGATAAGTAATTCACAAGGAAACAATGGGAGGACATATGTATGGCTCCCAAGTATTCAACAAAGTCTAGAAGATTTAGGATTTTTGCTAGAAAGTGTTTTCATAGGCATTTTTATACCCCGAGCTGATTCCACAAATAATTGTCCTCAGGCAAATGGCAAATGCAGAGGTATGATAGGGAAGAAAGAGGTAACTGGGAACATATATTCCATGAGTGTAATGATTTGACAGATTTAAAAAAAAATCCCTATAGAGTACTCTGTGTGAAATATTGATTAGAAAATGTGTGTAACTACGGAAATGATTTTTTGAGATGGGATACAGGATCTGAATTGCTTAGACACAGCAAAGCCTTGTTAAATTTAATTTTGATGGTGGCCAAAAGGCAATTGCTAGAAAATAGAAATCAAAGTCTAAACCAACTGCATCTGAAGTAGTGAATATTGTAACAAAAATAAAAGAATTGGAATTGGGATCTTTAGAAAAGAAAAGGAGAAAGTTACATAGTAAAACTGCAAATTGTAGGAACGATACATGCAGAATAATGTTTTGGAGGATGAGTGAGTTTTGAATTGATCAATTTGTGTAATGTTGAATTGAAGATAATTGTATAAAATAATACGTGTGACGTATAATGTTTGCAACTGTGAACATGTTAACATGGTTTGTTTTCCTTTATATAAACATAGGTTTGCCTATCTCTTAAGTGATAATTCAATATAGGTGTTGAAAACATACTTTTATTTATTTTATTATTTATTTATTTATTTTCCATTTGTTTGTTGGGTTAGTCCTACTGGACACAAGATGACCGTTTTCAGCAGAGGCCCAGGGAGAAAAGCTCCAGATACATAGTAAAAAATTATATAAAATAAAAATAATAAAAAATTATATAAACATAGCTATTTTGTACAAAGAACATAGAACATATAAAAGGAGTAAAAGCAGAGTTTTATAAATGATGCAGCATACAGTGGTTAGAATATTGAGAAACAATTCAACAAGATATTATATTACAAATATAAAATTGCTTGAAAATAAATTCAAAATGACGTTTCCATAGACAAACAGGGTCATAAACTAGAAATCATAACTATAAAGGTGGCCTAAACACCTGGTTCACAGTACTATGCACTAAGTGAAACTACACAGTACACCTGTGATCTAGGGATGTTGAAAGTCAGGAACAAGTGAAATTAGTCTGGTTCTGTACAGGAACATATCCAAGTTTTGAATAGGAGATCTTTTAGTAGGGATTTGAAAGTATGTTTATTATTTAGACATCTAATGTCAGGGGGTAGAGAGTTCCAGGCCTTAGCAACTTAATAGGAATAAAGATATTGGCCTGAGCTATATAAGCAATTGGTAACAGTCAGTAGGGCGGTATTGGAAGATCTTAGCTGACGCGCAGTATTATGGAAGGTGAGCAGACCAGACAGGGCAGGTATTTTATTTGGTTGGTATAGCAGTTGATGGGTCAGGAGAAGTTGATTGTATTTTAGTAGGTTAGGAAGTTTTAACCATCCTAGTTGTCTTAGGGAGAGGCAATGGTGAGAATGAAACTTAGCATTAGTCGCAAATTTTATGATTTTATTGTAGCAGGTAGATCGTTTCAGAAGGGCAGATTTGTTTAGGTTAGTTAGAACTGGGGAAGAGTATAGTAAGGTGGAGAGTAGATGGGTATGGGATTCCTGTCTGAGGAAACTCTTGCAGCGGTAGAGTGAACCTATTTTTCTATGAACTTTGCAATTGTTAGTGCTATATGTTTGTCGAATTTTAGGTTTTGGTCAGTAGTTACACCTAGTAGCTTGGCATGAGTTACTGGTGTGATAAGGGTATTGTTCAAGGATGTTATTGAGAATGGCGATATAGGGGTGAAAGTTTTGGATGGGTGGAAGATTGTGACTTAGGTCTTAGATGGGTTAATTATGAACTGGGAGGAATTTAGCCATTTTTCTATAGTAGTGAATGCTTCCTGGGTTCTATCTTGGAGTAATTGTAGAGAGGGGGCTGAGCAAATAATGGTGGTGTCATCAGCATCCTGTACTATATTAGTTTGTTGGGTAGCCAAGGGGAGGTTATTGGTAAAGATAAGGGACCAAGAATGGGTCCTTGCGGAACACCTTGTCTCACTGGGAGGAGAGGGGAGAGAGAGTTATACCATTTAGCAGCTTGTTGCTGGAGGGGCAGATAATTTTTAAACCACAATAGAGAGGAGTTATCCAGATTGCACTCAGAGAGAGTCGATAGTAATTTGCTGTGGGATACCATGTCAAATGCCTTTGACAAGTCTAGGAAGACAACTGATATTAAGTTACCGAGATCTCTTTGTTGTTTGATGTGGTCAGTAAAGGATATAAGGGCAGAGGTGGTGCTATGGTTTGGCTGAAATCCATGTTGGGAATTTGCTAACACGTTATATTGAAGAAGATGATTCAGTAGTTGAGTGTGTACACATTTTTCTAAGATTTTTGATGGGGGAGATAGTATAGCTATGGGGCAATAATTACTAACGTCTGTCAATGAACCACCTTTGTGTAGTGAGACAATGTAAGAAATTTTCCAGAGAGAGGGGACAGTTTGTTTAGCTATGGATCTGTTGATGAGTATGGAAATAGGGTAGGCAATGGCAGAAGCGGCAATCCTGAGGTATCAATGGGGAGTTTATCAACAGGGAGAGTGGCGGGTTTCAGTTTATATATTTCAATATATATATTTTATAAAAGAACTGTTCAGTTTTTGCTAGTTATTACTCTTTTTGGGGCTGTCACAAGACATTCTTGTCAGCTGAAGCAGTGTGTTTTAATATTCTGTTTTACTGTAAACCTTAGTTTTTAACAAGTTTACTGCACTTTTTATTGATAATGATTTTATAAAGTGTGTTTTGTGCTTGCTACTGTGTATTATATTAGAAAACACTACTTATTTGATGTGTACCTTTTACTAGCTATTGCTGACATCACTTAACCAATTTCAGGTGTCTTTCTCAGCTTAACTATGTAACAACTTTACTACATCCTCCAGACTCAAGAAAAAGGAAAATAAAATAACTAGACAGTATTTGCCACGTCAGCAAGCTGTTTCCTTTTCTCAGCCCCAGCTGGGTGACCCTACAAGGGCCATTTTATGTTCCTCAAAGCACTTGTCTTTTCCCTGTTTTCTTCTTGTATTGTCCCTTCAGCCACCCAGGGCCAGGGGTTAGACATTTCCTCTATAGTTCTTGGACAGTACTCTGTATGCATGGGAGAACAGCTCCTGTTGGTCTCGCTGGAATGTGCAGGGAATACTTCTCTGCCTGGCCGGACTAAGATTTCTGTTTCCCATGGTGATATCCCTGACCTAAATTGGGCTGCTCCTCTGTATATTCCAGTAAAAAGAAACATACAGTTAAATATTTATCTTCCCTTGTCTCTGTTACCCTAGATATGGAATATTTATTGGGATTAGCTCATGGCTTAGTTCAAGCTCTTAATCCTTCACATTTTAGTTCTACTATTAAGAGGAAGTACAGTTGTGTAAGTTGAACTTAACATAACAGCAGATGTTCAAATGATCACTGCTGCAGTAGCCTTAGCCATATGGGTTACATCTTGACAAGGGTATAATAGCCAGTCAACTTCCAGGCCTTCAGTGCACCTTCCACATGCCCAAACGGTCAAACAGTTTGAGATGAGATAACTAAAAGACTAGTTTGGGCATTAAATCCTTTAGAGCTTTCCTGCCAGTAGAAAGAGGGAGGCAGAACACTGAAAGGAGTATGATGGGAACAACAAAACAGAAATGTCCACACCCTGGCATAAAAAAACACTCCAAATAACAAGAAGGTTGGAGGGAGGGATCTGCTAAAGCATCAGTGATCATTTGAACATCTAATGCTATGTTAAGGTCAACTTATATGACTGTACTATGTTCATCATTTTCGGCACTGCTGCAGTAGCCTTAGCTATATGGGTAGATTGCCATAGCTAACTATATTTGAGAGATAGAAGGAGAAGAGTGCAGGAACCCCTGGAGAATGGTCCTAGGAAAGCTTGATCTGGACCTTGAGAAGGCATCAAGCTTAAAGTGCTCTGCAAAAGTATGTAACAGAGGACCAAGTAGTAACTTCTAGAATATTTCTAGAATCTGACCCTTTCCAAAAACCCATAAAGGAAGCCAAGGTCTTGGTAGAGAGGACTTTGACCATGCCTGGAATAGATATGTTATGATGAGTATAACAAAAGGAATAACTTTAGACAGCCACTAGGAAATAATCTGTTTTGACACTACTTGTCTCTTCTTACCTTTACAAGAAACAAATGGTTGAGCTGAAGATCTGAGAGATGTAGTTCTGTCAAGATAGGAGGTGAGTTGTCTGTGGACATCCAATGTATAGAGCATTTTTTCTCTTTCAGTTTTAGATTCAGTAAATAAAATGGAGAGATTGATAGGTTGGTTTAAAGTAAAGTTAGATACACTTTAGGAATAAAGAAGGATTAGTTCTCAAATAAACTTTGTATCTATGAAAAAGGAGTTTGGTTGACTCACTATAAGAGCTTGCAGCTCTGATAAACTTCTTGCAGAGGTCAGAACAATCAATAAAATTATTTTCTATGTTAAGAACTTCACATAAAGCCAGATTAGCTGGTTCAAATGGAGCATGTGTTAGCTTATCTAACAGAAAATTATGATCACAAGGAGGGGCCAGTGGTTTACTTAGTGGCCTCATATACAAAACTACTTTCAATAACATTTTGACTTGAGCCTTGAAAGAAGAAGATCTATGGGCAGATACGCTTAAATGGATGAAAACTGAACCTTGACAGAGGGTTAAGAAAGGCAATAGAATAGTAGCTTACACAAATATTGTGAAACCAGAGAACAACTAGCCCTGAATGGGTGCTGGTTATGTTGTTGGCACCAGCTACAAAACCTTTTCCATTTGTTAATATATGATTTTCTGTGGACATCCAAGGTATAGAGCATCTTTTCTCCTTCAGTTTTAGATTCAGTAAATAAAATGGAGAGATTGATTGGCTGGTTTTAAAGTAAAGTTAGATACACTTTAGGAATAAAGAAGGATTAGTTCTCAAATAAACTTTGTATCTATGAAAAAGTAGCAGGCTTTCTTGTCTCCATTAGTAGCTGCTGCTCGTCCTCAGTAAAAAGGTACCTAAAGAGAATTAAGACCTTATCATCCAGTCAACTTATTCGAATCTCACTGCATCGAAGCAGAAATCCTAAATCTTTTAGACTTCTTTTCATGAGATTTTCCATTTAGCTGAGGACTTCAACACGGGAATTTCTCGGGATTTTAGGATGCATTGCATCTATGATACTCTCGATTCCCCTAGCCAGAAACCACTTGAAAAAGATTCAGTGGTACCTAAAATCTGTATGGTCCCAACATCAACTCACCCTGACTTTTCAAATCCCAATTTTGGGATTTGTAACAAGCGAGTTGCTTTGGTGTTGAGACCAGTTTTATATGAATCCATGTATCCCATTCTCACTTCCATCTCTACTATAATCATTAACAACAGATGTCATAGACTTTGGTGTGGGGGTTGCCTTTAGGGATAAAAGTGTATTGTCTTTGGAACAAAAAACACAGACTGAAACACTTAAACATCAGAGAAATCTTAGCAATAGTAAATGCACTCCAGTCTCTGATTTGCCTGGGATCCCCAGGACTTCTGCAAATGATCACAAACAACTAACCAAAAAAGAGTGCACTGAAACAGTGGGGTAAAATTAAAACTAGCAGAAAAACACTGACAACATCAGGTTGTAAATAGCTTTTAACTAATAAAAAATATCCAAAATGAATTTTTCTTTGGGTGACTATTAAATTGTCTTCATTGTTTTTTGACATGGGGGTTCCAGTGTGCATATTAGCCATGGTATCTTTGGATATTGCAATTCTGCTGAATCTTACTCTACAATCCTGTAACATTTATCTGAGCACAATTTTGTGGCAGACAAGCAGAGAAGGACCAGGATAGACCAAAATGAATGGACATTGAATCAAGACATCTTCCAGGATTTGATCCAACTGTGAGAAATACCTCAGATAGATCTGTTCACCTACATCCACAGCAACTGGCAAAATTCTGATCCAGGACTCCTTGCAAGCAGGTCTGGAAAACAAATACATTCCTGTATGTATTCCTGCCCTTTCCACTGATATCCAATTTCATTCTGAAGATTCAGAAGGATATTACAAAGATCAATATGATAACTCCCTTCTGGCCCAGGAAACAGTGGTTCTTTATTTTGGAAATGGCCAAAGGCCATTACTAAAAGCTTCTTCACAGACTACAACTGCTCACACAAGACAGGGGTTGTTTGATGCACCCCAACTTCAAACAGCTTCAGATGACTATCTGGATAATAGAATTCTAATACTTTTTAGGCACCTATTTTCTGAGGCTGTGCAGAAGGTATTAAAGGAGACAAACCTGCTACTAGAAAATCATATATTAGCAAATGGAAAATATTTTCTAGTTGGTGCCACATTTAAAAAAGACCCTTTTAATGATAATATTTATTTTGTTCTACAACTTCTGTATGAGTTATTATCCTCTGGCCTTTCTTAATCTTATTCTTATTCCTTTATCAAGTTTGTCTTTCGACCATTTCAGCATGTCTACCCACAGGTCCCCCACTTTCGATGCATTTTCATATCAAGTTATTTTTGAAAGGGTTTTGTATACCCATCAGCCTAAAAAGGTGGCTCCTTGGGATCTTAATTTTGTTTTGGAAAAATTAACACTTGCACCATTTGAATCAGATTATCAGGATGACTTGAGGTTCTTAATATGGAAATCAGTGCTGCTGATTGTTCGGACTTCTGCAAGAAGAGTGTCAGAGTTGCAAGCTTTTATGATGGGTCTTATCTCTTTTTCCACAAAGATAGTTTTTTTTAGAACAAATCTTTCATTTATGCCTAAAGTGGTATCCAAGTTTACTTTGAGCTAAGCTAACCATTTGCCTATCTTCTCTTCAGAACCTAAAACTGAGGGAGAAAGGGTTATTCATACTCTAGATGTCCACAGACAACTTGGATGTTATCTTGACTGAACTAAAACCTTGAGAAATTCTGATCAGTTATTCATTTCTTATGAAGATAAGGAAAAAAGACCACTAATGTCAAAGCAGACAATTTCCAAATGGTTGCCCCGTGCTATTTATTTTTGTTTTTCCCACCAAAGCAACTCAATACCAGCAGGAACAAGGCAAACTTTCTAGGGCCTTGGCTTCTTCTGTGGCTTTTTGGAAAGTGGAGGACTCTGGAAGTATGCTAGAGGAAACAGCTTAGTCCTCTGTTCATTCTTTGCTTCACCCTGGCTAAAATACTATTTCTTCTCACTTAATCCTATATTAACTACTCTGTCCTTTCTTTTAACTTCAGCTGATATTCCACACTTTCTTCTTCATTCCTTCATCATCTCCTCTGACTGTTTTATATCCATGAGCCTACCTATTTTATCCTGCTTTATGATCTAAAACAAATCTCAGTTCACTATGTAAGGTGTCCTTATATTGTTATTGTTACATTATTTGCTTAATGTGTGCTGCTCATGTATTTATAAATTGTTGAATTTTCTGCTTATTTTATGCTGTATAAGTGTTTGAAATTGTATTGTTAGATCTTGTTTATTGTTTTGTGTAAATTCATGTGGAGCTTTTCTTTCTAGGCCTCTGCTGAAAAGGGGTTCTGCCCATTCAGATCATCCCAGTAAACAAATGTAAATAAATAAATGCTTTCACAAAGCATTACTTCTTTTCTAGGAGTGTAGCAGAATTTGCTATAACCATTCTCTAGGTGCTCCTGAACCCTCATACTTCCTCCTCACAGATTTTCTAAGCTTTGGTATTCTACATATATAGCTTAGGGTACTGCAGCAGTGATATCCTGATATACATAGTATAGCTGCATAACTAAACTTACTATAACAGTAGATGTTCAAATAGATCATTGCTACATTAGCCACTCCCTCCCACCATCTCCTTATTTTTTTGTATCATCTTCTTGCCAGAGTGAAAATATTGATTTTATACACATAGCATTGACCTTTTTCAGGGTTCTAGCCTCCTTCATCCAGTTGGCATGAAAGCTCTGAAAGGCTTGCCACCCAGACTGCTGCGTTTATTTTAACTAAATAAAGTACTGTTATTAACATTTCCATACATGTTTATGTACATGTTAACATCATAATGAAAATTTGTACTTTCATTTTTATTAATTTTTCTGGGGTTTTTTTGTTGTATTATTTTTAATAAGTTTATTTTTTCAGTACATTTTAAGGATTTAGTAAATGAATATTTTTACACATTTGTAGATTACTGTGTTTATAAACGTTGAATGGCACTTTAAAAAGCACTTTGTCGCTTTACAAAATGTAAATGGGAAGGTTTAATGACATCACCCTTTGCTCAGATGTCTTATTTAAAACCTTTGTTTATGTTCAATTTTATCTGACGAAGTTCATTATTACTACATGAATGTAAGTGCTTATCAATGGATTTATTTGTGGATAATATAAGTTTCTTCAAGAACTTCGCAGCTTCTCCTTCTGGCACTAATGTAGTTTATGTTTCACAAGTTTGCCTTTTGTCTTTGCTGCTTTGATCTTTATCTGTATACTTACACAAATGTGGTATGTCAGCAGTCCTAAACTCATTCAGCCACTATCTGAGTTGTGCCTGCTTGTGCATTTACAGGTCATTGTAGCGGTGTCTGCATTGCTGTCCAGTGCACGGAATGCCAGTCACACTATAGACAGCCTTGCCTAGACTATTTCAAGCCTCTGATTTATACCGAGGCCCAGTATAGTCCCCCTGCAGTAGCCTACAGCTATAGAGCTTAAAAGACGTCCAGTAAATATTCTGGACTCTTCTATACCTCATCTTTGAGCTGTAAATTGGGCACCTTCCCTTCTAGCTCATGCCATGTCCACACAAGTCGCACAGCAACAATTAAAGTGTTTTCCTGCTAATTCGTGATATCACAATTAACGGTTAGTGCACAAATCTGCACTTCCAAGCAGGTTTGCACAATTTTAAGCAGACAGCAACAATGACAAACAGAGAGCAAGGCAGTTTATGATTTAGGAAGGGTAATGCCACAATTGGCATTAGTTTATGGGTTGGATGCTCCTGTACCTGTTAGATGACTTAACTTTTCTGACATATATTTGGGCGTATAAATGTTATGATCTGACATATTTTTTGTGTGGCTTTACATACTGATAAAAGTAATTTGTACAATGTGGGATTTAAACTTATCTAAAATAAACAATAAATATTCTTCCACTTAGGTGTTTTTACCTCTTTAAACAACAGACAAAGCCAGCACCAGACCAGACACATTCATAAAAGATTTTATGAATGTGTCTGGTCTGGTGATGGCTTTGTCTGTTGTTTGGATTCGTATCTAGCTGTTTGCACCATGCCATACTTGCAAGCTACTGTTTAGTCATGCTATTCGTATTTTTGGCTTGCTGTTGGCTTCAGATGCATCTGCAACATTTTGGTAACTAGTGGATTAGTTCCAATATATGGATGGATTTTGGTCCGGATTTTGTAGGAAGAAATTGTGTATGAACTTGAGTGCTTCAGTGCTTTACAGTGTCTTTTCACGGGTCTTTTTGTACCTCTTGTGTTTTAACCACCCTTCCTGTGACATTTGCATTTTGGATTTTGGTGTTGTTAGTTGGTGCTCGACGAGTGAATTCTAGTTGGGCCCTGGATGTGTATATGAGCATTTTCCTGGTGTTTTAATTAACAACTCAAGTAAATCGTTGAATTGTGTGACTGTGTTGAGCTGTGATAGTTTAATTCATGTGGATACATAAGATCGTAAATATGTCAGCAAAGAGATATTCATAGTAAAGAGACTGTGTAAATTTTTTTTGATACTTTATGTGTGGGGACAAATATTCGGATACTGCACCGTAAGAATTGACTATTTTTTCAGCCGGAAGCATTATTTGTGTTTAATCAGGATTGGGGCCTGGTGCTTTTATCAACGACAAAGTGCTGGGTTATAGTCAGATATGGGTTATGGAACGGTATCTGTATAACTGTTTAATCAGGATTGGGGCCTGGTGCTTTCATCGACTACAGAGTGCTGAGTTATAGTCAGATAAGGGTTACGGAATGGTGTTTGCATAACTGTTTTGATTCAAAAAGGTTTATTATGCATCTTGGGACTTGCAGTTGTGATTTTTAAGAAATGTATTTAAGAAATCACCTGATTTTGCCCTCCGGAAGAGAGAAACGGTGTTTCATTAATGCCAGGTTGGCAATGGGACATTAAATTTGTATAATCAGGACTTCTAATTTGTGAGCAACAGTTGGGATTTGTGCTGTGCGTTTGAATTGTGTTTGGGAACAACACGAATGTTGGGATAATATTCAGTATTCCTGATAACATCAGTCAACGAATGAATGTGAATGTATTTTTTGTTAGTTAACTAGTGTATGTTCCTAAATATTATGAAATTATGAATGTATTTTTTGTTAGTTAACTAGTGTATGTTCCTAAATATTATGACATCTGTTTAGGTGTATGTGTTAACATGTTTAACCAATGATTGTTGCTTTAATGCTAATTAATTTAAATTAGTCAAGTTCTGACTTCTTGTTCTGAAGACAGGATGTGCCATTTCCATTGACTATAGGGTGTTGAACATCCATTGTTACCAAACAATCATTTATAGGCATTTGTGTAATCAGGACTTATAATTTGTAAGCAACAGTTGAGATTTGTGTTGTGCGTTTTAATTGTGTTTGGGAACAACACAAATGTTGTGATACTAATTAGTACCCCTGGTAACATCAGTTAATTAGTGAATGTATTCTTGTTAGTTAACTAGTGTATGTTCCTAAATATTATGACATCTGTTCAGGGGCTTTTGTTAGCATGATCAACCGATGAATGTTGCTTTGATACTAACTTATTTAAATTAGTTAAGTTCTGACTTCTAGTTCTGAAGTTAGGATGTGCCATTTCTATTGACTATAGGGTGCTGAACACTCATTGTTACTAAACGGTCATTTACAGGTATTTTAACTAATCCTTCTTCTGTTTCTGAGGGTCTGTTTCAAGTAACGAATCTAGTGATAATAGTTGAGATTTGTGTTAGCAATATCTACTGCTTGAATTGTGTCTGGGAACAACATAATGTTTGCGATACTATTCATGTATCTGTGCTAGCATAGGTTATTGCTGTATGCTTTTAGACATGAATCACAGTTTCTTATAGATCTGTTTTTGTACAGTTTGTCAGTGGATGTTCTTGCAAAACTAATTCATTTGAATTTAGCACAATCAATGATGGTTTGGTTGCTTACTTTGAATATTTAAATGATTTTAAAGTTCAGATGTCTATTGCATATAATAATTCTAACGATTAAGACTTGGATTGGTCTCTATACCTATATATCCCTCACCATATTATTCAATACCTGAGCTATATTGGGAACACTTTTATCATTGTCGGTTTTCAAGGGCCATTGGGTCTGGTGGGGCCTCTTAACTGACTGGCGAGTGTGGCTGTGCTGACATATATTTATTTTGTAAGCCTTACACACACACACACACACACACACACTCATATATATATATATATATATATATATATATATATATATATACCTTGGGAGGTTTTTGGGATTTGAAATCTTAACAACCTGGCTGAACAGATTTGGGTTGAATAACCACAGCAGCTTATGGTAATAGATTTAAACACCATTTTACAAAGTTTATGTGCAGATAAAAATGACATTCAGGTTTTTGGCCTTAAGGGATCTTATGATGGAACTATAGTTGAAGGTAATGTTGATCCAGTTGACGGCTGTAATTCACTGTTCATTAAGCTAGGAAAATGTATGAAGAATTTACGTACTAAGATATGGCACCTGAAACTTTTCAAGGCATACCAAAGTAAGAACATTACTCCCAGAAGGTTGAGAGTGAGGATTCAGCCTCTGGTGGGTAAATTGGATGATTTGTTAATTCAAGATTGGTGTAAGACCCAACAGAATGCCTCCCTAGCTTTTGTCAATATATTGACTTCATATTATGAGCGTATCATAGAGGATAACATCCAAGATGTTAAACGAGTGAGTGAGGAGGTTAAAGATTATGAGGGACAGCAACATTGTCAGTTGCCTGGGTGGACTCTCTAAGGACCTTCTGGCATTTGAAAACCAGGTTAAAGAGAAAAAAATATGAACATTTACAAGGGATATGGAAGACTATGAGAGAGGGAAACCCTTTGCGTTTAGGAAGAATGTTCGATTTTCTGAGACCAATGGATCAGGTACTTATGTACGTAAAAAAAGACCTCGATCCATCTTGAAAAAATCTTTTTCTGGCAATAGCACTTCAGGGGATGAATCATCTGTTACAGATAATGAAGGTGTTATTTATTTTATTATTTTATTTTAACATTATTTTACCATGATAAATCCAGCTGGACACAAAGTGTCCGTTTTCAGTGGAATCCTGGGGAGAAAAGCTCCAAGGAAGTTAACAGAAAGCATACATGATTTAGATAACAATAAAAAAACTGGTGTACAAGGTAAGAGAAACAAAGAAGTACAAGAACAATTTTGTAAAACAATAAGATACTCAAACAATAAGATACTCAGGAGTAGAACCCCTATTTGCAATATTTACAAAAAAAAAAGTACATATCAGGTGAGAATATAGTGTATGCAATGGAGACATACAACGGGTCACTTATATGGAGTAGTAAGTCTTCAAGGGGGGTCTTTGCAGTTGCTGAGAGGGTTAGCATAGAGGTGTGAATTAAGAAGGCCTTTGAAGGTGCTTGTGTGACTTTGTAGCCTGAGTTCAGGTGGGAGGGTGTTCCATACTTTAACAACATCATAAGAGAATAGGGCCTCCCCTGCGCTGTTATTGCATGGGTTGATTTCAGTCAGGTTTTTGTTACATGAACGTAGTTCCCTTTTGGGGTTGAGAAAGTTTAGTATGTCAGCTAGGGCAGGGCTCTTCCCCGGATGAAAAAGAATTTGATGGGCTATGATCAGTTGGTGGTAGCGTAGGAGGTTTGGAAATTCTAACCAGTGCAGTTTAATTAGGGATTGGCAGTGGTGGGAATGTGATCTATTATTGGCAGCGAACCTAGCTATTTTATTGTAGCATGTGGAGAGTTTGTTCAGGTTAGTTTTGTTAATGTTGGTGAGGACTGGAGAGGCGTATAGTAGTGTTGATAAGAGATGAGTTCTGGCTATTGTTGTTCTAGTTTCGAGGGTTAGAATAGTATGCAACGATATAGGCAACCAAGTTTTTTATGGACTTTAGAGATAGTTTGGAATACGTGCTTGTTGAATTTAAGTTGTTGATCAATAGTGATGCCTAAGAGTTTGGCCTCAGTTACTGGGGTGATGAGGGTGCCATTGGTTGACATGATGGTAAAGGTGGCGGAGGAGTGATTGATTGGGTAGAATAGTATTAGATGTGTTTTTTTGGGGTTTAGTATTAGTTGGTAGTTGTTTAGCCAGTTCTCTACCTCAGTGAAAGATTCCTGGGCTTTACTTTGTAGTAATTGGATGTTTGGTGCTGAGCAAATTAGAGTAGTGTCATCTGCATACTGGACGATGTTGGCTTTAGTGGTAGCTAGGTGGAGATTATTTGTAAATATGTTGAAGCGAAGGGGACCAAGGATTGAACCTTGTGGGACACCGCATGTGACAGGGAGTGGGGGGAATAGGGAGTTGCCCCATTTGACAGATTGTGACCGATTGTTTAGGTAACTGTAAAACCATTTTAGGGTGGAGTCATCGAGGTTGAGTTCTGCTAGGCAGGTGAGGAGTTTGCTATGGGAAACTGTATCAAATGCCTCGGATAGGTCTAAGAAGGTGGCAAAGACCAGCTTCCCTTGGTTCCTATGCGAGTTTATGGTATTGGAGAAGTTAATTAGAGCAGTGTTGGTGCTATGGGAAGGTCTGAATCCATGTTGGGTTTTAGTTAGAAGGTTGTTAGTTAACAGATGGGTAAAGATTTGGTGGTGGATACAGGTCAAGGAGTCACCTGAAGCGAAAAAAAAACAGTGGGGGCAGGAACACCCTTTAGAAGAAACAAACATAGGGGTGGGTGGAAGCATCAGAACAGACACATTAGTGAATCTTCTTCATTCACTGGTCAAATAAATAATGAATATTGTAACATTCATAACATATCCTCACATGTTTTAACTGTGGAGCAGAAGCAGCTCCTTAATAAAGGATTGAACTATGTACCAGGTTTTTGTGTTGACAAGAATGTATTTGTTACAGATGTGCTAGCCTTTTGTAGAAATATCAACTTAAGGCTGTTTTTTGGTTCTGGGTCAGACTCTCAGAGATCTACAGAATTTAGATTTCAGAAGTCTAGCTTTACACCACCTATGAACAAAAATGTAGCTATTTTCCATCAAGCGGTCCTCAAAGATCTACACTTCAAACTATGTTCTGCTCAAATGTTTAGACATAATCTCTCACTGAATGAACAAAAGGCTCTTAAGGAGCTTTGCACTAATTCTGATATTGTCATCCTTCCAGCTGATAAGGGAGGGGCACTGGTGCCCATGTATTCCAATTATTATTGGGCTGAGGGAAATAGACAGTTAGCTAACCCTCAGCACTACATGCGCATGTCCACTGATCCCACTCCCAATTTCAAGAAAGATATTGATATGTTTTTGCAGAGAGCAGTGGAGGAAAACATTATCAGTAAAACTATTAGTTTACATCTTTCTGTGAGGGACCTGGGCAAACAATATTTATATTTGTTGCCGAAAATTCATAAGAGCCTAGATCAGCCCCCAGGTAGACCCATAGTCTCTGGAATTGGTTCTTTGACTGAACCTTTGTCGGTATATTTGACCCTGTATTTACAACCTCTGTTACCTCTTATTCAGGCTAGGATTAAAGATACTACCCAATTCCTACAAACTGTATCGGATTCCCAACTTGAACCTAATTGGTTTATGTGCACCCTTGATGTGAAATCATTATATACCAGTATACCACACTGGACAGGGTTGCAAGCCTTGGATTATTGGTTAAATAGAGTTGGGTTGTATACACTGGGATTTAATACACTCATTTGTATGGCTGACCACGTCCTAACCAAAAATGTTTTTTATTTTCGGGGGGGTTGTTACTGGCAAACCCAAGGGACAGCCATGGGGGCCTCATTTCCCCAATTTATGCAGATCTTTTTATCGGGTACATAGAAGAAGAACTAATTTATAATGAAGTCCGCAACATCTGCCTGACAAAAATCGACAAATGGAGGAGATTCCTAGATGACTGTTGGTTGGTGTGGTGGGTGGATATTGAATATCTATGGGAGTTTGAACAATATTTGAATGATAATAAATGGGGTATTGAATTTTCCTTTTCTCATAGTTATGAGGAAATTAATTATTTGGATGTCAAGGTTGTGAGAGAACCTGATCACACCTTGCACACCTTGGTGTATAGAAAGTACCCTCAATATAACATGTACACTTCCAGTCTGCACCCCACACATACAATCAGAAATATTCCTAAGTCCCAATTCTTAAGAATTAAAAGGATTTGTTCAAAAGAAGAAGATTTCAACAGTTCTAAGGATGATCTTACATGTAGATTTATCCATAGAGGTTATAGGGTGAGGGACATTGTTACAGCCAGGGAGTGGGCTTCTCAACAGCCTAGGGCTCAGTTGTTAACTTATAAGGAGAAGAATGAACATAAGGAATCCGATACATTGAGACTGATAACAACTTATGGTCGAAATGTCAACTTATTAAGGAATGTGGTTAGTAAACATTGGAATATTTTGATGGCCAATGCGGAATTGGGTCAGATTTTGCCAGAATATTGTCATTTTTCATTTCGTAGAGGCAAGACACTGGGATCCCATTTTTCTTATTACAAATGTTATAGTACAAACAAGAATCCTGGTGATCAGTTAACAGTTACAGGGAAGAAACTAGTTGGGTCTTTTCCATGTGGGCATTGCTCTTTATGTCAACACATTTGCAAGTCTAAACAATTTTCCAGTCAGAATATGGGTCAAGTATGTGACATCAATTTATATGCTAACTGTGGTTTCATTTATTTGGCCAGCTGTACCTGTCCTTCTTTTTATGTAGGACAGACGTCCAGACCCCTTTGAGAATATCTGAACATGAGTGACATTAACAACAAATGCATTACAAATGCCTTATATAGGCATTGTAAATCACAACCTACTGCTAGATTCAGGTTCACCATTATAGATAAAGTAAGGGGAGATAGAAAATGTAAGAGGGGTTGGCACTCTAAACTCAATTATAAGGAGACAAGATGGATTGTTAAGTTAGGTGCGCTCTTCACACCAGGGCTCAATGATAAATTATAGTGTACCTTTAAACCAAAGGTGATGTGACATCACAGGAAGTGAGGTGGTTTGAATATTTAAACAGTGCATTTTGTGTTTTGCAGTATCACTGATGAAGGCTCTATGCCGAAACCGGTTTGATATCTCTGTTCTACAATAAAGATTTTATGAATGTGTCTGGTCTGGTGCTGGCTTTGTCTGTTGTTTGCATTCATATCTAGCCATTGGCACCATGCCATACTTGCAAGCTGCTGTTTAGTCATGTTTTTACCTCTTTGCCACAGAGGAAGTCTTTGTCAGATATCCTCATTAATTATATAGACACAATAAAGAGTGAGTGGCTTACCATGTATGTGTGTGACCTGACAATGTCCTGGTTTATACATTTATGTATAAATGACTATAATTGAAGTATGAAGTCCATCCCAGGGCCAAAAAGACACTTTTAGTACAAAACTTAATTGTAAATATACCCTTAGTCACACATATGAGTCATATGATATCCACTGCTATACATAGTTATTGTTATGTCTAATTATCTTTATATTGCTCTTTAGTTTTAAAAGACTGAGTGGAATAGCACTAATAAAACTTGGATTGTGCTAGATTAGAACCTTAGCTCACCTATATTGTGGCCATGAGCTTACACCAGTTGCCACAGGGAAGGCTCTGCAACAGGTATATTTTTTACAGTCATAACTGTGCAGACGGCTCATTGCAATGAATGACTTGTTTGTCACATATGCTCATTAGTTATATGTACACATTAAAGTGTTGAGTGATTAACCATGTATGCATGTGACATGAAAGTTCAGAAAATAAATATTTAATTGTAGAACCATAATTATACTGATAACCACAGTTAGACATATATATGATATAATGTATATGCTCAATCCACCTGCTATACATAATTATTTTTATGCATAATTATTTTTAGATTGTTAATTTTAATATAAATTAGAGTGGACCAGCATTAATAAAACTTGAAATTTGCTGGATTAGAACCCTGACTCACCTGCATTGTTGCCCTTAACTTACACCTTTTGCCACAGGAGACCATGGCAGCAGCAGCAGCTGTATTTTTTGCACTCATTACTGTGTTTGTATGCTGACCACCGAGCAATGCTGCGTAGCATGTTTGTGCGATGGAAGACCACACATTACAATGTATCTTTTTGTCAATTGACAAGTCTGCAGTTGTTGTGGAAGCATGCTTACTGACACACAGCACAGCTTAGCATGTTTGCACCATGGAAGGCAAAAGATGTAACAATGTATCTTTTCTGAAACTGACAATATCTGCTTGTTGTCTGGGGCATTAAGCAGTGTTTGCGTGGAAGTGAGCAATGCAGAACATGTATTATTCTTGTAAAAAGTGTTTATTTTAAATGTGGAACTTAAACCATAATCTACAGCTTCATCATGTTCCTGGTGTGTTACATACACACTTGATTCACAGCTGTAATCTAAGCTGTCCTTATCATAGGAGCAACTTTCATTAATTTTAATTTATTTATTAATTTTACCATATTTGTGCTAAGCCAAGCACCCTGCAAATATTAATATTAAAAAACTAAAACATTACAAAATACTTTTTAACACACCTTGCAGATTTTTACACAACTATGGATTTGAGCTACCACGCTAATGAACCTACAAAATACACTACGGGTATCTTATCTCTGTTTGCCACAGACAGAAACAACTTTGCAGCAAGCCAGTCCCATTTCCTCCACAGTATTAACAAGACATATACACATGTACACTCTCAGTTGTTTGTATTTGTATTGCTTACTGATTTATTGCAATGAGTGATCACACAACCAGTTTTGAGTATAGTTTTCACCAATGCAATTCTGTTTTCTCTTCGTATTGTGTTCATTCTTCTCGTTTCTGTGCTATATTCTCAGACATGCAATCTATAGGGCATTTTGTATCATTATCCTTTAAATGTATGATAAAATGTCATGACAGTGAAAAACAGTTTTCAGCAAAGGCAGGAGAGTTGAGTTATTAACGGAAATAATGAGAGGGTGTGCTGTTGAGTTCCAATTAAAAGTTTGCTACAGTTACTTCTACACTTTATATGTGTATCCTGGGTGGCATATCCACTGCAAGTAAGGCAATCTAATTGCTGTTGTGTCATCCTTCTCCCTCCCACTAATCATTCACAGTTGCAGTCCATTAGCAACTAACACTGAGGTAATGCCTAAGCTATGTTTACACCTGCTTCATGAAGTCAGAAGTTTGGGATTCAACAATTCTAATAAGTTCACACCTCATTTGCATCTTCACTGTGCTCAGAGGCTTGAATTTACACTATGAAAAGGTAACCATGTAGCTAGAGAACTTGATGCTGAGAAGACTTGTATATCTGGAGAACATAGAATATTGCTATTCCTTCTGATTTATCTGCAGTGAAGGCTTCTGATCTTGCTAAAGGATTATTGCATTTTTCAAGTACATTCTAGATTTGTTAACATGTTACAAAGAAATGTTTTATATATTTGCATTAGAAAATGGAACTTTCATCTGCATGCACTTCTTATAGTTCACTGTTGGCATAGGCATTTTTGGCAGGCATTTTCTTTCTCAGATAGCTTATTTACTTTCATCATGTGTTATTGTTAAAACTGGTTATCTTACAATTTTCTGTTATTTTAGGAAAATGTAATATACTATATAGCCAAAGACACAGGGTGTTATGCTTCTAAGATGCCACATAGACCCCTCCAGGGAAGTGCTGGGCACAGTGAGAGGTGACTGGCAATCACATAAATTTGACTTTTCTGTTGTAAATGTGTACACATTTTGTGAGAAATGTATTGAAAGCATATAGCGCAATTGAATTATGTGGTATTTCTTGGTTTGTCCAAACTTTTCATTTGCCTGTTTTTTTTTGGGGGTAGCGAGCTAAGTACCATTTGTATGTTACCACAACAAAGGTTGTGTTTCAAGAGGTTTGCTCATGAAAGTGTGTAGTCATCCTGTTATTTCCATGGGAAACAATACATTACTAAAGTATTATTCCATTCTTTGGACCAAACATTGGTTTGTATGTGAGTGTGATATGGTACAATCACATAACCCTCAATTTTAACAACTGAAATGTGTGTCTCCAGTGATTAAGGTTGAAAATATGTATGTGTATATGAGCATAAATTTAATTATATGATATTTATGTGTTGTATCCTTTTCTGTTTTATGTCACATAGGATTGTGGCACCCAAGCATACAAATCCACATAAAGCCTCCTTTCAATGACTCTGCAAACAACATAATAGTAAATGCATTCAGGCACCATGGGGCATTTCTGCTTGAGAGAGGATGTGGGGATATGGCTGACAGAATGCAGATCTGAAACCAGATAGTCAATGATGTCAATGCCATAGGGGGGTGCACCAGAACTTATGATCAGGTGTGTCATAGGGCCACTGATATGATATCATAAACATAGAGAAGAGCAGCTACCCATGAGCAGCTGGCTATGGGAGATGGGGGGCAGCTACAGAGCCACCACTGACACCAAAGGAAGAGTTCCTGTCCACTGTCAGAGATCCAGAGGGATCAATGGAAACTGGACACCAACATGTGACTGACGTTGGTGCTGATGGTTCTGGGAGGACAACTATGTGCCAGGAGAAGGTTCCAGGTAAGCTTAAATATGTCAAGTTGTAAGATTTGCTGGTATATTTTTTTGGATCACCCTATTGATAAATTAAGAGACTTAGTGACACATTTATGTTAATTACACTTACATGCTTTGGGAGAATGTGTCAGCAGTAACCACACTACCCTGATCAAGTGTCTCACCTTCCACCTGTATTTCCCTCAGACACAGTCAGTAGACCGTTGCATGACTATTCCACTGAGTGCTCATAATATTGGACAGGTGGAGGGTGATACACTTGATCAAGGTAGTGTGGTTACTGTGGCTTCATTGACAGTTGACTCTGGCCATAGCCAAACTGTGAGTGAGGTGCCATGCAGGACAGTTGTTATGCATGCTCAGTGGAGGAAGCCTGCTGTCCACCCTCCATCTGATCCTGGTTTGTCTTTACATAATGTTCTACGTATGTTTAGGGCCATCATGGAGGTGCAGGCACATTCCACTAGGGCCTTTGTGGACATGCGTAGGGTTGCAGATGTGGCACAGGCTTATGTGTATGACTATCTCTGCCATGTGGCCAGTTCAGTGGACTGGATGAATGACATCATGGAATGGGCAATGTCTGTGATGGAACATCTTCTGGGAGGGGGACAGCATCCATGTGGACTTAGGTCAGCAGCAGCATCTGATGTTAGCCAGCGTGGCCGTGCCCGATCACGCTCCCATAGTGGCACTACTTCCACTGCTGCATCAGTAATTGAGATATCTACACCCTGTTCCTGGGTGTACCCGTGAGGGGAGCTCATCCAGCAGACATCAATCACATTCTGGTAGCAGCAGCACATCTGATCATGGGCATGGATGTGCCAGTGCAACTCCTGGCAGAGCCAGTTCTCATGGTCTGGGGTGACAAAGATGAACTGTTACCTCTACCATGCATGGCTCACTCCTGTCCAACATACCAGGATTTAGAGCTAGTACAGAGCTTGGTTGTATTCTTGCAGACACACACACATGTTTTAACTTGAGTGTCCATACAGGCACACGCACATAACGGTTACACGGGTCATTTGTGAGACTTACAGTTCATTCTGTCTCAGTAGCCATTTGATACTTTATCCAAATTTCTGCCTGCCTGTCTTGTCTTACTCACACACACTTACTACCTTTTGTGTCAGCCTTGGCCTCCAGTCTACCCAGCCCAAACAACACCCTGTGCAAATGATGACAACTGTGCCATATCCTTGATTTTCTATCTTTTGGATTCAGGGATTCATAAGTCTTTTACAAAAAAGCCAACAACTCATTGGAATACACACGGTAAAACAACACTTTAATGAATATAATGTTTTTAAAAAACCTAGTACTTTTGTTCCTCCCAGTAATTCTGGGATTGATTTATTCATTGATGTGTGTGAAAAACAAATAAGAAGTGTGCTTAGTAATGAAGCTACCAATGTTTTTTATAATTTATCTAAATGTGAACAGCAAGCATTAAATGACTTAAAATGCTTTAAAAATGTTGAAATACGCCCAGCAGATAAAGGTGGAGGAATTGTTATTTTAGATAGAGATAAATATATTGCAAGTATGTTAGTACATTTAAGTAACACTGATACTTATTGTGAGATTTCTGCAACTCATGTTAAAGCCATTACAGATAGACTGCAAGTTTTTTTGTTTGATATGTTAATAACAGGTATGATTTCTGAGCCACTTTTTGAATATTTCAATATAGAGTACCCAGTGACTCCAATTATGTATGGTCTACCAAAAGTTCATAAAAACATAGAAAGCCCACCCATGCGACCTATAGTATCTAGTCGGGGGTGGGCGACAGAACTACTGTCAATATATGTTGAGAAAAACCTGTATCCTATACTTAAGGAATGTACTACTGTCTTATTGGACACTAAAGATTTTTTGAGAAACCTTAGTGCACATTTGGAGGGTATAGATGACCAATGTTGGCTTGTTACTGTTGATGTAGAGTCCATTTTCACAGTTATTCCCCATTCTTGGGGCATAGATAATGTAAGGGAACTACTTAATAGAAAAGGGATAGAAAATACCAAAATTCAACTTATTTGTACCTTACTTGAGATCATCCTAGAAAATAATATCTTTGTGTTTGGCGACAAGTTTTATATAAAGAAGGCTGGCGTGGCTATGGGCACTGCTTGTGCCAATAGCTATGCCAACCTAGCACTTGTACAATAGGAAACTGAGAATATTTAGACAGGTAATGTTTTTGCTAAGTATTATATGGTACAAACGTTTTGTTGACGATATTTTTCTGTTGTGGCATGATAACGAAGATAATTTGCAGCAATTTCTAAATTTCATCAATACCATTACCCCCTTTTTGAATTTCACATACAAATACTCAAATAGAGAAATAGAGTTTCTAGATGTAAAAGTTACAAGAGATACACTCAATTATGTTCATACCTCCATGTACAGGAAACCCATTAGAAAGAATAACGTTCTACATAGTAGTAGTATGCATCCTAACTACACTAAAACCAATGTGATCAAAGGACAGATAGTTAGATGCATGAGGCTATATAATGATGATGATAGTTTGTCCCAGGCACTTACCCTGTTAAAACATGAATTTATTGAAAGAGGATATAAAGCCAGAGATATAGACAAACAAATAAAAGTGGCTTGGAATGAGAGAAGAGAGAGGTACAATCCCTATTATGATAGGACGAGAACCAACCAGTATAACCAAAGTAACTATGCCACCAGTACCACAGTAACCAGGAATCCAGAGAATAATGTATTATGTTTTCCATTAGCATTTGCAAGTAATATCAGTACTGTCTGTGATATAATTAAAAATAATTGGGGCATATTGTTAAATGTGGATGAACTAGAAGGTGTTATAGGGGCTACACCATCGTTTACCTTCAAAAATAACATGTCATTAAAAAGACAGTTGTGCTATAAAAGTGAGATGGAGACCACTGCAAGGTCTGATTGGCTAGGTACCTTTCCATGTAGAAGGTGTACAGCCTGCCCCTTCATATTTAGAGGGGGGCAGTATACACACCCGACTAGAAAGTTCATCATTGATACATGCTTTTATACAGACTGTTATAGTAAGACTGTTGTATACTTTGGTTTCTGTACAAAAAAACTAATTGGCTACTCAAAGATAGAGTCCTAGAACATGTAAAGGACATTAAAAATAAAAAAAGAGACAAGTGCATTAGCGATGCATGTTATAAAGGACGGAGCCACACACATCTTCAAGTTTCTAGTGTTACATATCATACATGATAAAAAAAGAGGTAGGAACATGAACAACAAGACCGAAGCCTCAGAACAAGAATGGATAATTAAGTTTCAGGCTGACAGACCACCTGGACTAAATAGTAAGGTTTCACTGAAACCTTTTCTTAGGAACAGGGCTTTGAAACATTGATTATTATGTTTGGTCACATCTTCTAATATTTGTACATATATTTTACAGTTTTACCACTATCTAATTTTATAGAGCATGTTTTTACAGTTTTTTACATATATTTTTAGTTCACTATTTATATGATTGATTGTTTATATAGTGTTTGTATAGTGTATGCCTTTAACTTTTATTTATTCAATCAAGATGCTGTTAACTGATTGGATGTGACCTAGATGTATCATTATTTAAACAAGAGCAGCAGTTACTGTAGTATGTCTGAGGAAGCAGAGAGAACTCTGTGAAAGCGCTCACATGTTTTATATTTTTACTATTTTGTATTAAAGTGTTGTTTTGCCGTGTGTATTCCAACGAGTTGTTGGCTTTTTTGGAATATTATACTTTTATTGTTGGTTACTTTATCCAGATTCAGGGGATCTGTGTTTGATAGATTCATAAGTCTTCTGTCTGATGCCCAGGGTGCATAGCTTATTATATGTGTTTTGTGGTGCTCTTTTTAAAATTGTACTGCTTTCTTACTGGTTTTTGCAATGTGTGTATCTTTGATGCATGAGGCTTATTAGTTGACAGTGAAAGCATCTGTTGATAAAACTCACTGCTTTCACATACTGCTGTCATTTCTGTAAAAATCACCCACCTTCTACTCAGTTACATTAGAAAGTAACATTAAGCAAGGATCTGCTATTCATTTGTGTTATTAGCCATTTATTTTCCTATTCCAGATTCAGCATTTACCTTAATAGTGTTGCAGTTACAAGTGTTTTAATTCAGGGCTGACTCTGTGTGATGCTAGCAATACACACCCATTACATGGATAAGTAAAGGTTGTGAGCATTGCAGGCATCCATTTTACTGCATGTATGTGCATAGGATGACAGTTTTACCCCCTTAGGTGGAGAGCATGTGTGCTATCTGTTGCCTGTTGGCCAGGGAGAGAGCATATTGTGCATACCTACATCTGCATACACCCACATAAGCTGGTGGTCCCCCTCCCCCGACTCCTCACCTGCATATGGATGTGGGGACTTGGCTAGTGGTGGTGGGATGTGTGCCTCTTCCCCCTGGTTTTCCTGCTGAAACTGTTTTCTCACTATAATATTGCGAAGGATAGCACTGACAGTGAACATTTCAGCACAAGTATGGGCATTGTACTGCAGAGATCTCCCAGTGTATCTAGGTACCAGAACGGTGACTTCAGCAGTACAAACACATGCTCTGTAATATATCTTGTTTGAGCATGTGCCTCATTATAGCATTCTTCTGTGGGTGGGTGTGCATTTCTGATGGGAGTCGTCAGCCACGGCTTGAGTGCATAATCTACATCGCCCAGTAAATGACCTTGTGGGATATCTCCCATAGAAAACCTCTGACACTGTTGAGAGTTGTGCCAGATATGGTTGTCATGGTAACTGCTTGGGTTGCCAGTACAGACATTCAGGATAATTCCCTTAGCATTACACACTACCTGGCAAGTTATGTTCACCCTTCCCTGTTCCCCAGATGGTGCTTTGATTTCAATGTGCATGCAGTCTATGGCACCCAATACTTCAGGGAAGTGTGCTGCAGGATAGAAATTCTGCATAGTTGTAGTTTATTCCTCAGGTGTACAGGGAAAATGTGTGTAGTCACTGGTATGTTGTACCATAGCAATAGCATTCAGGAATTGATGGAGAATCCTGGATACTGATGCCTGTGACACCCCCAGCATATCCCCTGTTGGTCTTTGGAAGGTTCCTGTTGTTAATGTTCTAAGTGCTACACATACCTTAATCTGCACAGGTAGGTTTGCCCTTACTCTCAGTTGAGGATGACAGAGGTTACAGAGTTCCTGTAGTGTGTTTTTATTCAACCTGTAGTGCTCAACAATTTCCACCTCATGCAGACCATGAAAAGTTAAACAGGGTCTAAACACCTTTCTTCTTGTTGGCCAAATCCTATTAGCAGCTGCAGCAGTATAGACTTTGGCCTGTTGCACATACACATGTATAAGAGCAACAGCAGCCCCTAAAAATGTTCCCCTGTAGATGTGTTTCTATAGCTGTATTCCATTGGGTTTTGGAATTTGAGGCCAAAACCTGCAGTGGGTGTACATGATTGCTTTATAGCTTGCTGAACAGCTCCTCTGTCTTGGATTGGTTAATTAGCATACAATTCAGCTGCTTATGTTGTAATTAGCATGCCACGATGTTTACCGTGTTTGCGCATTTCTACACACCATGTAGAGCTGCTTACTGAATACAAAACAGTGCTCTACCATGTAGGCTTTATTGAATCTAGCCCATTGCTTCTAACAAGACACATCCATTTGTTCTGGCAGTTATGTCTCTTAAGAACTAATTGGTATAAACAAATAATAGGAGTAAATGCCCCATACAGGAGAAATTAACATGAAAAATGATGCATGCTATAATAGCACCAATTTAAGAAGGTGATAATAGGATGAGGTTTGGAGATTTTTTTGATAAAAGAGATTTACAACTGCTGATTTATGAGATGGGGGATTCTTTGGATGGACTAAATGAACCATAGGGTGCTTTCCTCTCTCACAGATTATTAGGGAGTATTCAAAATTATTGTCTCAGCTAAGAATATCAAAATCAAGACAGAAATCTGCACTTCACTGTTGAGTTTTATCACTGTGAAAAAGGTAGACCTACTCCAGATACTAAATTCTCAAGCTAATGGTATAAGACATACATATAAATCAGACATACTACAAGAAAAGTTTGCATACATTTTCTAAGATAAAAGCAAACTGAAAATGATCAAACCAAGCTGCATACAGACACATCAGTAAAGTCACCATAAGACACAGGAGATAAAGTAGCGATGCAGCCAGGTATGATAAAAGAAAAAAACATAGTAGAGCAAGTCACTAAATCACCAACAAGGGTTTCATCTAAAGTCACCTGTACAAGGCGTAAAATTACAGATGAACTAAGAATTTGTGTGGATATGAGGACAGTAAGTACAGCAAGGAGAGAGAGCGAGACACGTAATACCTCAGATTGAAGGCATCATATTGGAAACTTCATATCACCAACCAATGTTGCATAAGGACACCAAGTATGTTGCAGAGCACTATGCCGGTGAGTACTGGAAAGAATAGACAATGCAAAAAATTAAGTGTTGACACTATTATATATGGCAGAATACAAGCAAACTATGATGAAACTTTGTTTCCTTTTAGTATAGGAATATTTTAATCTGTAATTACTTTGAGAAAAAAAAATGGAAATGTAATAACCACAGTTAAAAGTGATATTATCAGGAAAAAGACATGCTTCTTGATCATAAAAGGTAGAAGCTCTAAAGGAAAAACATCACACAAGGATCCCAGATCTGTAGGAAATGGTTAACCACAGTGTCAGTTTCATGAAAAAAATCAGGAACTTCACTAAAAGCGACACACTAAGTGTTTGGACAGAAAATCTTAACAAGTCACTACAAAAGTAATGTCATACTTTAATCTGGAAGAGAGAAATGTGGCATGTAATAAATGTAATTCCAGTCAGTATTGGTGTTATTCTAACATGAAGGCACAATGGTTCTTTCAAAACATGCATATAGTAATAGGCCTCTAATAGATGCTGAAAGACACCATACCCAAATGAAAAGAAAAGTATTAGCCATGGTGTACACTTATGAGCATCTTCACCTTTACAAAAGAACACAAACCACTAGAAGTGAGGTAAAAAAATCCAAACCACCATTGAGAATTGAGATTTAGTCACTGTAATGATGCAAATAACACTCCCACAACTGTAATGGCTACTCTGACAAGGTCCCAAAAAGCTCTACTCACTAAAGTTACTTGTAAATTTTAAAGAATGAAGATAAAGTGATTTGGTGTCTATAACTTATGACTGGGACTTTCTCCAGTCGCAACCCAGTGACCAGATGCCCTTAAGTGACCGCTTCGACACAGAAGAGTTGCTCATACTTTGGAGATTAATTTTCCCTATAGATTACCATTAGAAATACCATGCTGGCCAATGCAGCAGAGTAAGGAAAACCTATGTGGATGAAAAAACATTGGGCAGCCTAGAAAAAAAAAGAAGCAGAGGAAGTGAGAAAAGATAAAGAACAGCAACAGAGGTTTTTGAAAGTTATAAAACAGAAACATACACATGAAAAAGAAAAAGTGATCTGATATGTGTGTTCAAATATTGCTATCTAATTAACAAAGCTACCCAGTGTAGTACAGTAACTATTGAAACACTGTGTACTACTCTTGGCTTCCAACAAGGAAAGCTGTTTATTGCTCTGCTCTATCTAACGAACGCTAGACAACAACATGTTTTACCCAAAGGTGAAGGAGCGCTACAAAGTTGCCTTAGTCTGAGAGCGATTTAATCTGTTGTTCTCCTATCAAGGTAAGCTATTCTATAGCTCTAATCTATCTAGTGAATGCTAGACAATAGCGTTTTTTGACCACATGTGCAGGAACGCTGCAAAGTTGTCTCTGTCCGTGGGCAACAGAACTAATGCTATGGCTCCTCAGCTATTAGCGAAATGGCTTATGTTTTCTTTGGCCGCAGGGCTTATCAGGTCCCAGCTTCCATGTCTTCCTGTATCAGTGCTTGGGCTAGTACTACGAACTGAGTGTATGCTCAAAAACATAGTCGTATCTGCTAAACTGTAATACAGCACTGTTAAGACACCAAAAGAACATAGCCTCCCCGCTTAACCTAATATATGTTATTCACTATCTTGGGCATATGGCATACAACTGTCTTCTTACATGCTAGCTTGGTAAGTTGCTTAAGCAAAGACTGCACATATACATTTCTCACTAGCTTCTCTTATAATTAACTACCTTAGCTTAGTGCTCTCACCACTCAGAACCTAGCTCCTTTTGGTTGTATTTATTAAGTATTACTTAGCTTGACTATTGCACACTGCTTAGACCTTTCTCTATTTGTATGACTACTCTTTGCTAGCTTGAATATATGCTGAGATGCCCTGCATTCCATCTGCTAACTTTACAATGAACGTTTTCAAATGTTTGCTTGAATAGATGTTGGTATGCTTTGCTTTGTACCTATATATGTTGCTATGAATATTTTTCAACTGTTTGTATGAACTCAAATGCACTGCGTACTACCACTACTGTATTTTAATACCTGTTAGCTTGTTTGAACCGCATGCTTGTCTACATTACCCTATCCTGAATATCTCTTTCTTACCCCATTCACTATTTTTTTTCCTTGTCCCCACTGTTCCTAGGTTTGAACCTTCTATCCTACACTAATACTTTGAACAGACCTACCTGGTGAAAGGACTGCCTGCAAACCAAATCCATTCAACTCTTCTATAGCATAAAGACTTGCCGTCCTGCTTAATGAACCCTGTTCACTAGGAGGCAAGAAAGTATGTGTTAAAAGTGGTAATATTTAAACACTTGCTTAATATCTAGTGCATGTACTATATGCTACCTTAGCCAGGATACCCAGCAGCCATTCTCCCCTCTCTATCCCCTAGCACTTACATGTTTATCACTTCTGTGCTGTCTCCTGAAACTATCCTTAGGAGCCTTCCCAAACCTTGATATATCTCACTGCTCACTTGCCTCTGTTGCTATAACTCTATCTGACCACTAGATGGCATTCTAAACCAGGATAGTACCTAACTCTTCCATTCTTCCCTGATCTCCAAAGTATTTTAACGTTCTGTCCTAGGCTTGTGAACTGTCTTTCTGCCCTATCTCTACCTGCTACTTTCTGCTTACTTTGCTTTGCTACCCCTTACCTTCACAACCAATATTACCTATCCCCCTTGACCTACCCTGTCTCAACTAAGGAACTCAGTAGTCAACTGCTTACTGTTAGGTTTTTTGCTGACTGGCTCACTTACCTGTCTGAACCCGCTCCGTTTGCCCTGCGGGCTCACTCCGCTCCCCTACCCTGCCCCCAATTACCACCCGCCCCCAGCACCTCTACATTTATACCTAACAAACACCACCTACCAAACCTACTATCCAATCATGGTGCTCTTCCTATTACCCCCCCCTTATTCTCTCATCAAAGAATACTCCTCCTCTTTTTCCCCTCCCACTACTACTCCTCCCACTCCAACTCTTATATCTCTATACACTCATTCTTCCATTGTCCTTGTCTACAATATCTAACTCTCTCCATTCACTTCTAGACCTTCCCTTCTTAACTAGCATACCACATTATTTTTCTCTTCACTGTACTTTACCCTACCCTATCCTAACATGTCCAACCAACTCCCCTTAACTATCCAACTCCTCAGCTCCCTTCTCATCTTACTAATACCTCTGTATCTTGCTACTTCTTACTCCCATAAAGCTCCTCCATTCCTCCCTCCTACTCAAACTATCCCTAACACCTAACTACAATCTTTCCAACTCTCTCACTTTCACTCCATATCCTCCTCCCTTCCTACTGCACCTTTTTCATCCCAAACTATTCTCTACCTCAACTAAAAATATCTCTCTTAAACTTCTGCTAACCCCAGACAAATACCTACTACACAAACCTTACAGACTAAAACTTATCACCTGTAATGTCCTAGCCTTATCTGGAGACATTCATCCTAACCCTGGCCCTTGCCTCAGCACAAACTACTCCATCCCTCCACCCTCTCCTTCACCTACAACAAATAACACTCCCACCATTTCTCTTCTCCTCCCACTTCCCCTCTTAGCACTCTTAAGATCTTCACTATCAATGCCCAGAGCCTTAATAACAAATTTCACCATGTTCAAGCCTGGATTAATCACAATCAACCCGACATCCTAGCCATCTCTGAAACTTGGCTAAAACCCCACATTACTGACTCTGAAATCTTACCTCCTGGTTACCACATCCTCAGAAGTGACCGTTTAAACAAAAAAGGTGGAGGCTCTGCTCTGCTCTAATCTACTCCAATCTTCTCTCTCTAATTCCTCTTCAAATCCCTACCCCTAAATTCAAAAATTCCGAAATCACAGCAAGCCTTCTCCATTTGAATAAACATAAAAATATATGCTTCATTTCCTTACACATCTCCCCAGGCAACAATATCTCCACCCTTGAAAATATTCTATACTGGGCCTCTACTGAAATAAAATACGAAACCTATATTCTAGGCGATGTCAATATCGACTGGAATAAAATCAACACGCCACCCCCCCCTCTAGCCATTAACCTTCTCAACTTCACTCAAGTAATCTTTTCAACAACTCACCCTAACAAAAATCACTCCCCTAGGTCCATCATAGATTGGATTCTAGTCTCCCGTCCAAACAAAATCACTCTCTGTGGCACTATCCCTGACACCTTCAGTGACCATCTCCCTGCCTTCATCCATCGATCAACTAGCTCCATCCAATACCAACATCTCTACGTTCAAACTCGTAACCTCAGCAACTTCAACCCCTTAATTTTTTCTAACATCTTTAAACAAATTAACTGGCAATCTCGAAACACTCTCCCACTCGACAACGCTGTTGAGCATTTTAACTCTGTCTTCATAAATACTCTTAACTCCCTAGCCCCCCTAAGAAATAAATGAATCAAAGCTAATTCTGCCCCATGGCTGACCAAAGAAACTAAACTAATTATGCGTCACAGAGACAAATCCTGGAAGCTCTATCAGAAAAATAAACTGTCCTCTGCCTGGCTCCAATATACCCAACTTTGCAACCAAGTAAAAAAACTTAGTACCAAGGACAAAAAAAACTACTATAATAAACTTGAGTCCAACAACAATAAGAACCCAAAACAATTCTGGAAATCGGTCAACTCCCTTCTCCATCGCGGAACAATCCCTGCCCTGACCCTAATCTATCTGACAGTGAACTGAGCTCCCATTTCAACACCTTCTTTACTGAATCCATAGCTAAGCTAACTAAAATATTCCCAAATAAGAACCCACCTAACTCCCTCTTCACAACACCCAACAACCCAAACAACAATCCCCTTAATTTCCATCTCAAACCTGTTTCCACCATTTTTATAAAAAAGCTTCTATCCAAGCTAAAGCCATGTTCTAATGCCCCTGACAACATTCCCTCCTCCTTCCTCAAACATGCAGCTGAAGGTATTGCTCTCCCAATTAATATTCTGATTAAAAGATCCTTAAATGAGTCGTACGTACTGAAACTCTGGCATTCAGCCTACATTCTACCTCTTCACAAAGGAGGCAAAAACACCACTATTTCTAACTTCCTCCCCATTGCCCTACTCTCTTCAATATCTAAAATTCTAGAAAAATGTGTCCACCACCAACTTTTACCTTATCTAATTTAGAATCACCTCCTAACACCCACCCAGCATGGCTTCCGTCCTGGCCACAGTACCATAACTGCCTTACTATCCTTCCTAGAAACTGTCAATCAAGCACGAGACCCTGGACTCATTGTATCCACAGTACTGCTAGATCTTTCGAAAGCCTTTGACACCATCTCCCATACGCACCTTCTTCATCATCTGACTAACCTCAATCTCTCCCGTAATACTCTATCCTGGTTCTCCAGTTACCTATCTGACAGATCTCAAGCTGTCAAATGGAAGAACTCCTCCTCTTCCTTCTTGCTTACACCTACTGGCGTTCGTCAGGGGTCCATCCTTGGACCCATGCTTTTCAACATCTTTATAAATAACCTTCACACCATCATCCCCGACACCACGGTCATCCAATACGCTGATGACTCTACCTTGGTCTGTTCCGCCCCCAATTTTCCTGAACTACTGACCAAAACTCAATTAGCCTTTTCCACTACAGAGAACTGGATGCACCAAAACCACCTTTCACTCAACTTCAATAAATCTAAAATACTAATTTTCCTCCCCTCCAAGGTTTCCTTCTTGGACAAAAACACTTTCAATGTCCTAAGCCAAACTAACACTGCCATTGAAGTGGTCCCCTCTGCAAAACTCCTTGGCATTACCATAGATGAACACCTCAAATTTGATCTTCACATACAACAAAACATAAAGAAAACCCACCAAAAGCTAGGTATGCTATATAGGAACAATCATTTTCTTTCCAACTTCTCTAGGCATACCCTGGCAATCACCTACCTCCTACCTTCCCTTCTATATGGAGCCCCTCTTCTAACCAATTTGTCTGTTACCAACACCTCTAAGCTCGAAGCTTGCTATAGTAAGATCTCTAAATTTGCCACCAAATCCAAAACATCAACTCACCACTGCCTCAGCCTACAATCTCTGAACTGGTTAGAACTCCCTAACCACCTAGACTATCTGCAACTAGCCACCGCTCACAAGCTAATATTCTCCCCTGATAAATGCCCAGCCTTAAAGAACATCCTTCCTCCATACATCCCTAACAGATCACTGAGATCTGAACACCAAAACCTAATCTCCATTCTCAAACCCAAATGTCCCGCTGGCCATCTTCTACTTTCCTTCTCCCTAGGTAAAAAATTTAACTCTCTGCCTCCTTCTCTTAGGACTATACCCAACACTGAATCCTTCAAGACCCAACTTTTCCTTCACTTATCTTCCAAATGGAAATGCTCCTGCTTTCACCCCACATAAATTCTAGGGATTCCCCACTAAGCTCTCCTTACTCCCTCTCCACTATACTCTCATACTTATTCTTATTGCTCCAAAGAACCAGAACTAGCAGACTTTAATTGACTCCAAGCATGTAAATATTGTAATCATCTGAAAAAAAAAATAAAATTCTGTTGTTAAACTGTCTCATAATGTATACTACACTTTGCAATTCTTGAATGTATGAATCCTACTCTTGTATTTCACTTTGTAACCTTTATTTGTTTTTTGCAACCTATATTGTATTGTATTTCACTTTGTAACATTTATTTGCATTTTGCAACCTTTATTGTATTATATTGTTCATGGAGCTTTTCTCCCCGGGCCTCCACTGAAAATGGGCACTTCTTGGCCCAGTGGACTTCCCCGGTAATCAAACTGATAATAAATAAATAATAATAATAATAAATATGGTACAATATTTGTTCAAAGAAGAAAGACAAACTAATAATGTAAAAAGAAAAGCTCCAAAGATATTTGAAGAGAAATACAAGCAAAGACACCCATATAGGGCACATTTCACAATACAAAAAATTAAGATCATAAAGAGGCAATGTAAAGAAGGAGGATTAGTAAGGTAGAAATTAAACAAATAGAAATTGAAATGATATACCATCTATGAAGTAAAGGGTTTAGTGTGGAAACTCCAACACAAGTAGTGTTACAACATGGTAGACCAGTGGGATCCCAGACAGAGGAGCGGCTGGTGAAGTGGGATGCATCTGATGAGGATTAACCACAGGGCAATTTTCTAGAAACTTCTGTAGGAAACTTGCATGAAAGTCCAGTAGAAGTTGCACAGCAACGGAAGGATCAGGAAGCAGTGACAATTCTGGCCTAGTTAATGTTGCAACATGATAGACCAGTAGGTCCCCATATGGAAGAACAGCAGATGAAGTAGGATATGTCTGAACAGGGTATCTCATGGGATGATGGGCTGTGACAGGATGTGTCTGAACAGGATATCTCATGGGATGATTGGCTGTGACAGCAGGATGTGACTGAACAGGATATCTCATGGGATGCTGGGCTGTGACAGCAGGATGTGTCTGAACAGGATATCTCATGGGATGATGGGCTGTTACAGTAGGATGTGTCTGAACAGGATATCTCATGGGATGATGGGCTGTGACAGTAGGATGTGTCTGAACAGGATATCTCATGGGATGATGGGCTGTGACAGTAGGATGTGTCTGAACAGGATATCTCATGAGATGATGGGCTGTGACAGTAGGATGTGTCTGAACAGGATATCTCATGAGATGCTGGGCTGTGACAGTAGGATGTGTCTGAAGAGGATATCTCCTAGGATGATGGGCTGTAACTTTCTGAAGGAGACCTACAGGAAACAAAGAGCAAAGAAGATGCTCTCAGTCCATAACAAAATTATCTAAGGGAAGACCTGCTTGATTTAATAGAGGTACATATACATATTAAGATGACATAAAGAAATTACAGACAGTAAATACAGCTCAAAATGTTAGAAGACTGCTAAAAACAGATGAACATTGCAATCAGAACTATTAAAAGAAATTCATGTGACGTAATAGAAATAAATGAGATATATTACTGTGCAGATACTGTAATAATGGATAGTGTTACCACAAAAATGTAGAGTAACAAAGGGAAGGAAGGTGGCAATAGACTGTCAGAACAGAAGCACTTAATAGAGAAAACCATAAAGCAAGTAAGACAAGAAGCATCATTGTTAGAAGAATGCACACAAGAGAACAGATCATCAAAAATCCTTAGAAAGGTAGATGTGGTAAAAGCAACACACAGTATCAAAACAGACCAGGATTTATCATACACTGTTTCTAATAACAAACTAAAAATATCACAGGGAGGAAAACTTTGAATGTATGGTGATAAGTATATAAGCAGGAAAACTTAGAATGTATGGAGATAAATATAAAGGAAAAGTACAAAATAAGCAATTCATTATGACCATAAAATATTTTGTAGAGAAGAGAGAATCAAAACAAAAGGAGTAGAAGCAAAACAAAACAAAAAAGAAGAAAGATGTATATTTTGCGAAAGTATTTATGAAGATCCTGTTGAAAATAACAAAGATGCTGAATGGATACAAAAATAAAAAAAAACAGCAAGGAGCACTAATGTAGAGGATATGAACTGGGATGAATTAACAGCCAGATAATTGAGAAAAAAAATAAAAAAAGCTCATAACTGAAAACATTGGAACCAGATGCAGTACCTAGCTTTTGGCTAGAGGTATTAACATCTCTACACAAAGATTTAGCCCTGAGTGAGAATTACCTATGTGCACATCCCAAACAGATATCAACCTGGTTAACAACAGGAAAAATGAAACTCCTCCTTCAGAGTGAGCTTCCAAGCCATCCTAAGAACTATAGACTAATGACCTGCCTTCTAACAATATACATATCACATACTGGGAATGATGCAAACAGAGTTTATAGCCATATAGAAACAAATTCAATTATGGCAGTAGAACAAAAAGTACTAAAAAGGTCATATAGAAGAAAAGATCATCTGTTGTTAAATAAAGCCACACTAGAAAGCTGTAAAAAAGGATGAATTTTAGGTATGGCATGGCTAGATTGCAAAAAAATTCAATGGCACCCCACATTCGTGGATAATGGAATGCTTACAGATGTGTAAGATACACCTTACATTGATCAATTACATTGCAATGACTATGAAGCAGTGGCAAACAGTTTTGTAGCTAAACTATGATAAAGAGGAAATTATTATCCCAGGGTATAAGAATTCAAAGGCGGATATCCCATGGTGATTCTTTATCACTGCTGCTGTTTTGTCTTGCTGTTACCCCCATTAAGCTACTTACTTAACAGATTAGACCTTCTTGCAGGATGTTGACATCACTAAGGGTTTCAATGATCACTCCTATAATCAGCAAACTTTGTCAGCCACAGTCCTTTAGTTTTACTTTGGAGAAGTAGATTCCAAAGAGTAGGGGTCCCAGAACCGATCCCTGTGGAACACCACTGCTTACAGGTCTGCTGAAGGAGATGAAGTCCCCTGTTTTTACCATATGAGTCCTATCATTGAGCCAGTTTGCAGCCCACCTGAAAATATATAGGTTGATACCCATCCGGGTGAGTTTATCAATGATGCCTGAGTGGGTGATTGTGTCAAAGTCCTTGGCTAAATCTAGGTAGACTGTATGCACAGATTTGCCCTAATTTACGGCTTTGGTTACTGTCTAAAAGAAGTCCACCAAGTTTAACAGGCATGATCTCCCCTTGACAAAGCCAAACTGGGTGGGGTTGAGCATTTGGAGATTTCCTATATCTTTGTTAATAAGGTCCATGATGATTTGTTCCTTGGTCTTATAGATAAAGCTGGTCAGGCTAATAGGTCTATAGTTCTCGGGGTCAGTAGATGCACCCCTTTGTGCAAAGGGATAGTAATAGCTGTTTTCCATTCCACCAGGATGAAGCCAGTGCTATGCTTAGGCTGTGATTGAAAAGTGTGCCCAATGGTGATGCTAATTCCTGTTTTAACCCATGAAGAACACAGCCCAGGATGTTGTCTGGTCCCATAGAGGCTGTGTTTTTGGCCTTGAAGAGAGCATTTAAGACCTGCTTCTCAGAGATACTAGATGGGAGACAGATGTTAGGGATGCTTTGGGGTATATGGGGTATATGTGTGCTATATCCACAGGTTCTGTATATATAGTTCCACTAATTATGAGTTCAGCACAAATCTAGGCCTTACCTTTGAGGTTATGAATGTAACTAAAGAATGCCTTGTGGTTATCCTTAGTTAGGGAAGCTAATTTGGATTTGTAGTTAGCTTTGAAGGACTTCACTAGGAGTCTTATTTGCCATTCAAAAGCAACATTCATAGACATAAAGCTGCAGCACCAAAAAATATCAGCCTGGGACAAGAATGTAATATAAAGGAACTTGAGCAGGAGGGTGTATAAATATTTGGGAATAGATAAAGGGTTATTAATAAAATATGAAAAAATGAGAACAAAACTCAGTAAGAAATACTTCAAAAGACTAAAGCTAATATTGAAAACTGCCTTGAGATCTACAAATACAGACCAAGCTATACTTAATTTGTTGCTCCTGTTGTAACTTGCAGCTTTGGCGTGACTGACTGGCCCCAAAAAGTATTGAATCAGTTGGACATGAGAACAAGTAGAAATGCTTCTTGTTTATCAAATGATATATAAAAATGGTACATACCAAGCCTCTCATCTGAAGGAGGTATCGGCCTCCTTGAAAATGACTACTTGTATAGATCTGCAGTTGTAGATTTGCATGCATATCTGCTGACCTCGTCAGACCCAAACATAGTGAAAGCTTTAAAGCATGAGAAGAAGTCTAAGATGACATCTTTGATTATTATAGCAGAGGCAGTTTAGAATAACGCTGGAATGGAAATCAAACCAGAACTAGACAAAAAGCATATCACAACTGAAAGTGCAAAATATATATATATATATATATATATATATATATATATATTGTATGGTTCCCCTTTATAATCGCAAAATACTGAAATCTTGAATTTCAGTATTTCGTGACCATAAAAGCGAATTTTTAAAATGTCAAAAGTGCATAATCGTGAATTCAAATATTTAGAATTCACGGTTATGGCTTTACGTTACGTGATGTGCGCTGTTTGGTTTGGATGATGTTTAGCGTAGTGTATGAATTTACATGGAATCTAAGGTAAGTGAGTGTTTTGTAAGGGTGTAAGGGTTTTGAGTGGGAGTTTGAGTGTATGTGAGATTGTAAGTTGTATGTGTGGGTTAGGGTAGGAAGGTGAATGTATGAGTGTGTAATTGTTGGATGTGTTGGTGTTTGTCTATGTGTGATATGTGTGTTGTGTGTGTGTGTGTGTGCGTGTGTGTGTGTGTGTGTGTGTGTGTGTGTGTGTGCGTGTGTGTGTGTGAGTGTTTTTGTGTGTGTGTGCTGAGGGACTGTGGAATGTCTGGCCGTGAGTGTACTGTCTTATACTGTTTGTGCAATCTCAGAGTTAGTATATATAAGTTGGGGGTGTGGGAGGCACAGCCCCCAACATGGGGGGTACGGGGGGCATGCCCCCCTCCTTATGTGTAGTGTAGGTATGTGGATGTGTTGTGTTTTGTTTTTGTGTGTATATTTGTTTTACAGTGTGGGTGTTTTGGTGGTGTGGTGCATGCTGTGTGTTCGGGATTTGTAGTTTCGGGATTGTGAAGGTTCAGTATTTGCAGATTTCAGTATTTCGCAATTATAAAGTAGAAATATATATATATATATATATATATATATATATATATATATATATATATATGCCAGAAGAGAAGGAAAAACATGGAAAGTCCACAAATATAGTGGCAAGTAAGGAAAACATTTGGAAAACCCCTCATGTGGACTAAGATTTGACACAGGAAACAAAAGACAGAAGGCTAATAACTGTGACCCCAGATAGTGGACTGTATAAACATTGGTTTACTAATTCCACTGGGAGAAACAGACAAATGCAAGTTCTACAAAACAGAACTAGAAACAATTACACATGCTGTTGCTGGGTTTGATACACTAATAGCTAAGGGTCTGTATACTGAAAAGTCCAATAATGTAGCAAGACAGTTGCATTGGAGATTGTGCAAACACTGTAATACAGAAATAACTAAGAAGCACTGTAAACATGAAACACACAGCATTATCGACAATGATGAAGTTTTGTATATCACATGAGTTCAACCATTGCCAACAGTTCAAAAAATAGAAGCAAAAAAGCTAGATTTAGTAGTCTAGGAAAAAAAGGCAAAAATAGCATTGATTAATGAAATTTACACCCGGTGATTATGCTGTCATATACAGAGAGATGCAAAGTCTTAAAATACCAAGATCTGCATGCAGAAATGAGGACAATGTGGAAGAAAGATACACAGATAGTTCCAGTTATAATAGAAGTAACAGGACTAATAAAAAAGAATTTACAATCATACTTAAATATGTTATAAATACAAGTAACCCAGTAGGAATTGCAGAAGGAGGCAATTCTGGGCACTTTGTGGGTGCTGAGAAGAGCACTCTTGACTAACATCAAATTCTGAAACTAGTGATTTTATGAACTTCAGTTATGCCATAACTTCATGACTTTGGAATGGGGTCCATTCCCATCAAAATATGTAAAAAACCTAAGCATTTGGTGATATTAAATCACCAGAAGCATAAGCAAATCCAGGAAGAAGGTCTGATGCGTAATTCATGAAGTGACTTATGTAAATGCTAGCCACTGGCTGAAGCTGAATTATGTACTCCTCTGTATTATAAAACCACACAGGAGTCCAGAGAAGGTGGTGTAAAAAACAGACTAGTAACCGAACTGATATAAATCCATGTTTATTAAGTACATTCATCCTAAAGTACAGGACTTCATCAAGATAAATATCCCAAAAAATATTACTGTATTTAAGTACTTTAATAGATTAGGTTAAAAAAAATCACATGGCATTACCTTGCAGAGAATAAAAGTAAAAAGTAAAGACAAAACACTAGATTACATCGATCAAATAAATGTTTAAAACAACATTATACAAATATTATGCACATTAAAAAAATTTTAACACATTGAAAAAAATGCCTAATTAGGCAACTTGCATTTAATTTAATTTGCCACAAAACTTCTCTATATATTTAAATGCTGCCACACCATCCACCTCTAATATTTACCCACTTTTTCCACTATAGAAAATAAACATTTATTAAAATCCTTGCAATATAAAGCATGTTTATTGAGGGTATTTATTTCATCCCATTTAGAAATACTATATAAATATTCATAAATCCTCATAAGTCCCTTTCAATTCTGCCTGCAAAGAAGTCATTCCAGGATAAACACTGGCAACATAAACCAAATTCCCAGGACAAGGGATAGTTCTTTCATAGCCTGTTACTCTAATGTATTTGATGTATCTGCAGTATTTACAACACCCACATTTATTAATACTCTTATTTGGGGTACTGAAATTATTATCATTCAAACTTTCCATAATTCTTTTAAAACTTGTGTTGTTTTTTGAACATACATTATAGTTCATTTCTTAAGGTCTGAAGTAAAGTTTCAGAATGTAAGCTATTTTCCATTTTTTTGACAAAATCTATTTAATCTTCCATAGTTATAGCTATATGCTAAAACTAGAGGATGTGTAAGGTATTTTGGTTTAGAATCCCCACATTGTTGCTGGACCTTGTTACAATAACCATTAGCTCTTAGACTTAGTTTGAATTTGCCCTGCCTTATAGCTTTAGCTTCATTCCCAATTACAGGTGATAGGTCTGGGGGGTACCCTCTAAACCAATGATGGTGAACCGTTTGGGCTCAGCATGTCAAAAATTAGGAAAATGTCTAACTCCCCCCCCCCCGTGAACAAAAGAAAAACAATTCTTTAAATATTCATTTATTTAAAAAATACAGTCCAATCGTGTGCTGCTATGTATTATAAAAGTACAAGAAAAATCACTGACTTACAATAGAGAAAATGATATGCGTGCTGATAACTGGACTTAAAATAGTCCACCAAAAAATTACCCTACTTTTAATAGTAATTTTGAATTGAACTTAAAAAATATGGAAAACACTGCATTTGATTTAACATCATTTAATTACTTTTTTGTTGCTGAGTTTTAATAGATAAGTGGAGGGTCACATATTTCTTGTATTTTTGTTCATTTAGTTTCTTTGGTAACTCAGGTGTTGGTGAATGCTGGCCTGTCACCCAAAACATCATGGCATGTCACCTTTGACACGTGTGTCATAGGTTCACCATCACTGCTCTAAACTCAACCATCAACTTCCTTGGCAAAATCAGTATCACCTGAAAGATTGTAGAAAGTCTTCCTAGCTGCAAAGAAGTGTTGACTTCTTTTCCTCAGAAAATTAGAATTGAATGGTTTCATGAAATATTAATCCTGTTTCTTACTCTTGATGCTAAAGATACCAATGTATTACATGATTTGATGGACATGGTTTTGAATAATATGCTTAGTTTTGAATAATTATTTAAACCAGTTCTGAGCTATTAAAAGCAGTAGAAGAAAGCTATAATAATGTGCAGGGTAGATTAAGGCAGGCAATGCTTATACTATAGGAGCATATGTACGGAGCTCATGGAATCCTACAGGTTTATAACAGGAATGGCAGACCCAAAGAATTTAACTTAGTAGATCAAGTACTAGAGTCTATGCATTCCATGGAAGACATATTTCTGCCCAAATGTCAGGGGTCATTTAAGATGATGAAGAGAATAAATACAGTTAAGAATGAATTTAGTTAGCTGGGGAAGAGAAAGAAGAAATGTGTTGCATTACTGTGTTGAAAATACAGGCATAGTTGGAGCAGGGTAAATTGGGTGGCTGTCCAAACACAAGGTTTTTGGGGGACACAATCGTTAGATGCTGATAGTATGGTGGTGTAGTACTGACATTCAGAAATTAATGCCAATACTGTATTTGTGGTTATGGCTGAAGCACTTCATTACTTCATATGTGATGTTTTAACTGAACCAAGTCACTTGTTACATTTGTAGCAAGCTGTTTGCTAAGTCACTTGTTATATTTGTAGCAAGCCATTTGCTATAATTGGAGAGCAGAAGAGTTTTTTTTTCTCATCAACCTAGAGTTGTGGGGAGTGCCATATTAGGGAACTGCACAGGGTGACAGATAACCTAACTATGGTTCTCGTTGAATCAATGGAAAGAAGTAAAGAATTACAAGCTGAAGTACATATAAGAGGGGCCAAGGAATCTCTACCCAAAGTCTGGATTAAGAATTCCTTGTCAAAATACACAAGAAAAATGTGAGAAAATTTATATTAAGAAATAAAGGAGTGTCCTCGGATATGCTTGGAAAAAAATAAACTAAAAGAAAATAGTATACAAACAATGACTAGAATGCAGGACTGACTGAAGCCTTTTAGAATACCAGAGTCACAACAATAATTAATAAGAAAGGTTCAAAGGATACTAACATTAAAAGTGAGATAAGACTTACAGAATGACTGGAGAAGCCCAGTAGTGCAAGTTCTTTAATCTGATGAAAGTATTAGATTCTGCAATGACTATCCCATGTATAGAATTGATGAACTGGAAGAGAACCTAGGTAAAGCAAGATAATTGACAGCATTAGACTTGACAAAGGGCTACTGGAAGATGCTATTTACCACCCCCTCCTTTTTTTATTCCATGATGGTGTATTTCAGTACATGATGTCAACATCTGGCCTACATGTAGCCCTAGACACCTTTCAGTTGCTGATGGCTAAAATACTGAAGATTCACTCCTGTTATCCTGCAACATACCTGGATGACAAGGTCATTCATGCAGAGGTCTGGGAATCCCACTTAATAAAAGTGCAGGTTGTTTTAGAACCTATAAGACAGGAAGGCTGGACAGTGCTTACTTATGGTACCTTATAGGAGGAAGGATGGAAAGGCCACAACTAGGAAAGAGTGAGGCCATAAAAACTGACCTAAACTGTCCACTAGGAGACAAGTGAAGACTTTCTTTGGACTTGTTAGATATTACAGGAAGTCTGTGCCTAATTTTGTGACTATTGCTTGTCCTTTGGCAGATCTCAAAAAGGGAAAAGCTCCTGTCAAGTCGCAATGGTCTTTCTTGACAGAAGATTGAATGAATTAATAAAAAAATCTTGTGCTGAATCTGTGTTGGTAACTCCTGATTTTACTAAACAGTTTACCTTGTTTTCTGATGTGTCAGAAGTAGGTTTGGAGGAAATGCTATCTCAAGATATTTGAGATGAGAAACAGTTTGTGTTCTGTATTAGCAGAAAACTAACCAAAACTGAGAAAAAAGAAGTCATGTACTTAGCATAACATTCCATGTGAGTTGTTCATCTCAGCTTCATTCTTTACTGATGGGTTCAGACCCGATCCCTCGGCTCTGATATGGCCAATTGCAAAGCTCGAGGTCTTCAAATAGCTTGAGGCCAAGTCCCTCCCTCTCTCATGATGCACCTGGAATTACCTCAAATCTTGTTTGCTGCATATAACAATACCATATGTCATTCTTTAACCCCCAATAGAAAGGAATAGAAGGATTGAGTAACCAGGATGGATCCAGCATCTCAGTCATCTATCAGCCCAGGAGGGGGTAGGAGGGAGGGACGTAAGAATGAAGGCGAGATGAACAACTCACATGGAACGTTATGGTAAGTACATAACTTCTTTATGTGAAGTTGTTCAATCTCGCCGTTCATTCTTTACTGATGGGTAGCGTCCCAAGCACCATCAATCTCGGGTGGCTCACGGGAGTATATTTCTCAGGACTGTGGATCCAAAGGAGGCCCTGTCCCTAGAGGCCTTGTCAACTTTGTAATGAGTGATAAAAGTATGAGGTTTTGACCAAGTGGCTGCTGCACAAATGTTATCAATGGGAAGTCTGGCAGAAAAGGCAGATGATGTAGAAACTGCTCTGGTTGAGTGAGCTTTAATCTTGTGTTGCAAAGGCATATTGGCAGCTGAATAGGCAAAGGTGATACAATCAGATAATCATTTAGACAGAGTTGTTTTAGCCACCGGTCTCCCCTTCCTGGAGTCTGAAAATGAAACAAAAGCTGGTCTGTTTTTCTGAAATCTTTTGTTCTATCCAAATAAAATCTGAGCTGTCTGTGAACATCAAGTTTGTGCAGCATATACTCTAAATTGTTAGAATGGTTGGGGAAGAAGACTGGCAAATCAGTAACTTGGTTGAGATTGGTTTCAGTACAAACTTTGGGCAAGAACAGGGATTTGTTCTAAGTGAGACTCTGTCAGCATGGAATATCAAATAGGGAGGCTTGATGGATAAAGCCTGAAGCTGTGACACTCTGCGGGCAGAAGTAATAGCTACCAGAAAGATGATCTTCCAAGACAAAAACTTGAGATCACAAGATGAAGCTGGTTCAAAAAGAGGAGGAATTATGTGGGAAAGCATAAAATTTAGATTCCATGGAGAATAGGGAGATTTCACAGGTGGTCTAATATGAAAAGTCCCTTTGAGAAAGGCTTTGGATAACTTGTGAGACTTGATATTCAATCCTTCATATCCAAGACGAAAGTTAGAAATTGCAGCCAATTGAACCCAAACTGTTGCTGCTGCAGCTCCTTTGTTAAACATCATAGTCAAGAACTCTAAGATGGAGGCCATAGGGGCTTGGTAGGTATCAATATTATTATTAGAGGCCCATATAAAAATTTTTTCCATTTGCTAAGATATAGCTTTCTAGTAGAAGATTTATGAGAAGACAAAAGGATCTGTTTTGTCCCATTGGAAAGGTTATGGAACCTGGCTATGATAGGAATTGGAGCAGCCAAGCTGTGAGCTTCAGGGACTGCAGAGAAGGATGAAGATCCCCCGATGGGTGAGTCAGAAGGTCTGGAACTGGGTCCAGAATCCAAGGATCCTCCAAAAGATGAAGTCAAAGGAAGGGGAACCAAATCTGACAAGGCCAATGAGGGCTATTAGAATGATGGTCCTTCCCAGGGTTTTTGCTTTCTGTAGAACCATGCGTATCAACGGGATTGGTGGAAATGCAAAGAGGAGACCCGGAGGCCAATCTTGTACGAGTGTGTCTCTTGGAGCTTCTCCCAGAGGGGGAATCAGGGCAAAGTAGCTTCTGCATTTCATATTCACGTGACAGGCAAAAAGGTCACAACAAGGCTGGCCTCACCTGCAGAATATCCTGTCCGCTATTTCTTTCTTAAGGGACCACTCGTGGGGCAATAAGAATGCCCTGCTCAGTTTGTCTGCTATCATGTTGGATCTCCCTGGGATGTGCGTTGCCAACAGAAAGCGCTGGATGGAAACAGCTGACTGCCAAACTCTGAGAAGCTCATGACAAAGAGGGTAAGACCTGGTTCCTCCTTGTTTGTTCAAATACCAGACCACCGACATGTTGTCTGTCTGAATCGCAGTCGTACTCAGAGGAAGAGAGTCCTGAAAGTACTGCAATTTCAAAAGTACTGCTCTCATCTCAAGGACATTGATATGCAGATGTGTCTCATGATCAGTCTATGTGCTTTAGGCAGTCTTTCCCTGAAAATGCCCCCCACCCTATCAGGGAAGCGTCCGTGGTCACTGTGGCTGCTGGAGGAGCGTAGCACAAATTGGCATCCTATCGTGACATGAAGTGAGGTCAACCACCACTGAAGATCTTTCTTGGAAGAATTTGTGATCATTATAGTGTGAGTCATGGGAAGCTCTTGGTAAGACCGTTGAGTGAACAACAGCCATTGTAGAATCCGCATGTGCATACCAGCTAGTGGTATGGCTAGAATTGCTGCTGCCATCATGCCTAATAATTTCAGAACTTCTGATGCTGGTGCTCTGTCTTTTGATATCAGAATGCTGACATGTTGATGAAGAAGAAAGACTCTTTCTATTGGAAGCCTTAGTGTGGTGGTGGTGGTATCCAACTCTGCTACAATAAAAACGATATGCTGCGATGGCAACAAGGCAGATTTTATTGAGTCAATTGTAATGCCCAGATGATTGCAGAGTGGCAGAGTGGACACCCTGGCCTGAATGAGTTGATGCCTGGTGGTGGCGGTAAGGAGCCAATCATCTAGGTACGGAAATACCTGGAATCCTAGACGCCTCAGATGAGCCGTGACCACTGCCATACATTTGGTGAACACTCTGGGGGCTGTAGTGAGACCAAAGGGCATGGCTCAAAACTGGTAATGATTGGCTCCTAGCCGGAAGCACAGGCAATCCCTGGATGGTCTGGCCATTTTTATGTGGTAGTACGCATCTTTGACATCTATCGAGCACATCCAATTGTCTTTCCCTAAGAAGGGAAGTATAGACTGAAGCGTGACCATCCAAAACTTCTCTTTCTTTACATATTGGTTCAGTCTGCTGAGGTCCAATATGGGTCTCCAGTCCCCCGTCTTCTTTGGAACCAAAAAGAATCTTGAGTAAGTTCCGGATCCTGTCTGGTCTGCTGGGTCTGGTTGGATGACTCTTTTTCTTAACAATGTTTGGACCTCTGTTGTTGCCTGTTCCCTGTAACTGGGTGGAATGTCTGGGATTTTTCTTATGATTGGAGTGAGTGTGGGAAATGTCATGAAGTATCCTCTGGAAATGATACTTTGTACCCAGCTGTCTTTTGTTATTATGAGCCAGGTGTCTGGATACAAAAATAAGCAACTCCCGACTGCCTCCAGAGCAGGACAGTCGGGCCTCCTTTCAGGAACGCTGGTAGGGCTTTCCAGAAAAGTGCTCTTTGTCACCCTGGTGTTGCGGACCCCCCTCTGCTGCGAGGGCAGCGTCTTCCATTATTGCCCCATCCTCTGCCCCTGGAGGGGGGTTCACCACGTGTCTCCTGAAAGGCTCCTTGGGCTTTTCTGAACCACATTTTTCCTCTCCTTTGACCTTTAGGGTAGGGTCTGGTAGGGGTGGAAAAACGGACCTCGACAGCAGACAGAGTCTTTCCGTCCTGTTCACACCTGGTTAAGGTTTCCTTCACTTTAGGCCCGAAAAGGGATGAGCCATCAAAGGGAGTGTTCATGAAGGAAGACTTGAAAGGCTCCGCAAAGGAACACAAACACATCCAGGAATGTATCCTAAGAGCAACTCCTGTACCCACTGCCCTACTCGATCCATCAGCTGCATAAGAGATGAGGCGCATGGATGAGTTGACAATAGAATTGAGCATAGCAAGCTGGGCGGCAACTTTGTTGGAAGCTCCTGCAGCTACTCTACCCTGAAGAGAATCTCCTAACTCCTTAATGAGATCTCTTTGCAACCTAGTAAAATGGGTTAAATAGTTCAGCGAATGGAGAGCAAAGGTCGCTGAACTAAACATGCGCTTCCCATATCTATCCATTATCCTGGAGTCTCTGTTAGGAGGATGGATAGATGAGGAAGTCTCAGACATTTCCTTTTTGGTGGCTGCCGCCACTACCATGGCATCAACCAGAACACATTTTGTTAAGAATGTTTTGTCAAGGGGGGCAGAAATTAATTTATTAGGCCTCCTAGGGACAGGCTCCATAGTACCCAGAGACTCCTATGCCCTTCGAGAGACCAGCTGCATCAGCTCATCGAAGGGCGGAGACACCCAAGAGGTGGAGGGCTGAGACCCAAAAGCCCTCAGGAGAACTGACTCATCCTTAGTAGGGCTTTTGGACTGCCAGTCACCTCTTTGCCTAAGGATCTCAAGTATCTCAGCGAAGGAGATATCCTCAGAGGGGGACAGTGGAGACCCTTCTGACTCATCTAAGTCAGTATCCGATGTTAGAGACTCCTGTGGGGAGTCTAGGTGTTTCCTCTTGTACAATCTCTTCCTGGGAACACCATCAGTGGGAGCTTCTGATGAGGTCTCGGAAGAGCAGGGGCCACCCAATGGGGCATCCTGAGGCTCTGGGTCTCTACGCTTGGTCAGAACGTGCGAGGCAGAAGCAGACACAGGCACTTTATGGGAGGAGGAAGGCAGACCTGAGGTTGAGGGTGTCCTAGGAGACATGACTCTCCTCATGGCATCAAAAGCACCTCTGCTCCGATGCGAGGGAGCCAACAGATCTGAAGAAACCGTCGTCACCCCTGGCACTGGGACAGTGGGCTCCAAGCCCGAGGTAGGAGCCGAGCTCATCCAAGCCGAGGCACTGAGAGGCAAAGTTGGAACCGACAAGTCAGTCCGACTGTCCTCCCCGGACCCGATCAGAGAGTGTCAGCTCCTAGAGTCCTCGATCAGCACCGAGGACGTCAGAGTATATGGAGCCAAAGACACTGGAGCAGGCGTCGGCTCCAAGGATTCCACTAACATCAGGTCTGCCTCCTCCAGCTCCAAAGGACCAGCATGGCTCGGAGGAGGAATAGTTAGAGTCGGTGCAATGGTCTTTGGCTCTAAAGCCATTTGGGTTGAAGCTGATAACATTTTTACTAATGCCTATGCCAATAACAGCTTCTGTACCACACGAGCCACATCCAGATCTGACAGGCTGATAGATGATCAAGAGGAGCATACCGAAGGTGGTACCGACTGGAGAATTGGACTCTTCGGCGCTTCGAACACCGGTTCCAAGACTGGGGACCGGCTCAGAAAAGTAAAGACTGTCAACTCCGATGGCAGTGGAGCCGAAGTCGAAGACTTTTTTGATTTCTTGGAGTCCGATGTCTTGGAAGACTTTGAGGACTTTCTGGATCCGTCCTCGTCTCTCAAAGCTTCCTGGAACAAAGGCTTAAGCAACCCTCTATCAATAAGTTTCCTCTTCCTGATGAAGGTTCATTAACATGAAACTTTTAAAGGACAATGGGATATTCAACCAGATTGCTCAACCTGCTGTCTCTTTTAGTCCCTATTAGTTGATACAACCTCAAAAATCAGAACCCCAGCTTTAAAAAGTAATCCACTCAACTGTTTTACCTCTTAGGCTTGCTACCTTTCCGTACTGTTTTACTTTCACTTTGAAAACCAAATTGAAATTCCTCTAGCTGGCTCTTAAATGATGATGTCACATCTGTCAGAGCTCTTGCTGTAGTTACAGGGACGTTTCCTCCCCCAAAGTGACGTAAGCACTGCCTGATTTGCATGCTCTGTAGAAGAGCCACTGGACCTCCCACATTGTGATGTCAGAGCTGCCTTGCCCAGCCCACTCTTAACCTTATAAAAACTAGCTGGTGCTATGTGGAACTACTTTTTATTGTAAGTGTATCCTGTTGAGCGCATTCGTTGGAGGGACTTCTGGAAAGTTTGGATTGCCTGCATCTTCTCCTGCATTTTTGTACTTCATTGGTAAGATAAGTCTTAAGAGCCTACTGTTTGTATGCATTCCTAGCCATGAAATTTAGGGATCATGAGTTTCCCAGTGCATAGTGATATAATTTATGTTTTGTGTTTGTGAGGGTACCTACCATGTGCTTCAATATATATGCTGCTGCCGACTTTTTATAGCTTAGCCTAGTTCTTTTGCATTTGTTTGCTGCTGCTGGGTTATATTGATGATTATTTGTTACTGCTGCTGCTCGGTTCTGTTTTGTATCTAATGCTCATTCTCATGCTTCATTCTCAAATTGACGCGTTTGTGTGTGTGAATGCTGCCTTCTGTTTTCCCATGTCCCATACAAGCAAGGAGCAAGTGTGTGTGTGTGTGTGTGTGTGTGTGTGTGTGTGTGTGTGTGTGTGAATGCAAGCAAGGGGCAAGTGTGTGTGTGTGTGTGTGTGTGTGTGTGTGTGTGTGTGTGTGTGTGTGTGTGTGTGTGTGTGTGTGTGTGTGTGTGTGTGTGTGAATGCAAGCAAGGGGCAAGTGTGTGTGTGTGTGTGTGTGTGTGTGTGAATACAAGCAAGGGACAAGTGTGTGTGTGTGTGTGTGTGTGTGTGTGTGTGTGTGTGTGTGTGTGTGTGTGTGTGTGTGTGTGTGTGTGTGTGTGAATGCAAGCAAGTGTGTGTGTGTGTGTGTGTGTGTGTGTGTGTGTGTGTGTGTGTGTGTGTGTGTGTGTGTGTGTGTGAATGCAAGCCAAGGGAAAGTGTGTGTGTGTGTGTGTGTGTGTGTGTGTGTGTGTGTGTGTGTGTGTGTGTGTGTGTGTGTGTGAATGCAAGCAAGGGGCAAGTGTGTGTGTGTGTGTGTGTGTGTGTGTGTGTGTGTGTGTGTGTGTGTGTGTGTGTGTGTGTGTGTGTGAATGCAAGCAAGGGTCAAGTGTGTGTGTGTGTTTGTGTGTGTGTGTGAATGAAAGCAAGAGGAAAGTGTGTGTGTGTGTGTGTGTGTGTGTGTGTGTGAAGGCAAGCAAGTGTGTGTGTGTGTGTGTGTGTGTGTGTGTGTGTGTGTGTGTGTGTGTGTGTGTGTGTGTGTGTGAATGCAAGCAAGGGGCAAGTGTGTGTGTGTGTGTGTGTGTGTGTGTGTGTGTGTGTGTGTGTGTGTGTGTGTGTGTGTGTGTGTGTGTGTGTGTGTGTGAATGCAAGCAAGGGGCAAATGTGTGTGTGTGTGTGTGTGTGTGTGTGTGTGTGTGTGTGTGTGTGTGTGTGTGAATACAAGCAAGGGGCAAGTGTGTGTGTGTGTGTGTGTGTGTGTGTGTGTGTGTGTGTGTGTGTGTGTGTGTGTGTGTGTGTGTGTGTGTGTGTGTGTGTGTGTGAATGCAAGCAAAGGGGCAAGTGTGTGTGTGTGTGTGTGTGTGTGTGTGTGTGTGTGTGTGTGTGTGTGTGTGTGTGTGTGTGTGTGTGTGTGTGTGTGTGAATACAAGCAAGGCACGCAAAGTGTGTGTGTGTGTGTGTGTGTGTGTGTGTGTGTGTGTGTGTGTGTGTGTGTGTGTGTGTGTGTGAATGCAAGCAAGTGTGTGTGTGTGTGTGTGTGTGTGAATGCAAGCAAGGGGCAAGTGTGTGTGTGTGTGTGTGTGTGTGTGTGTGTGTGTGTGTGTGTGTGTGTGTGTGTGTGTGTGAATGCAAGGGGCAAGTGTGTGTGTGTGTGTGTGTGTGTGTGTGTGTGTGTGTGTGTGTGTGTGTGTGTGTGTGTGTGTGAATGCAAGCAAAGGGCAAGTGTGTGTGTGTGTGTGTGTGTGTGTGTGAATGCAAGCAAGGGGCAAGTGTGTGTGTGTGTGTGTGTGTGTGTGTGTGTGTGTGTGTGTGTGTGTGTGTGTGTGAATGCAAGCAAGGGGCAAGTGTGTGTGTGTGTGTGAATGCAAGTAAGGTGTGTGTGTGTGTGTGTGTGTGTGTGTGTGTGTGTGTGTGTGTGTACAAGCAAGGGGCAAGTGTGTGTGTGTGTGTGTGTGTGTGTGTGTGTGTGTGTGTGTGTGTGTGTGTGTGTGTGTGTGAATGCAAGCAAGGGGCAAGTGTGTGTGTGTGTGTGTGTGTGTGTGTGTGTGTGTGTGTGTGTGTGTGTGTGTGTGTGTGTGTGTGTGTGTGTGTGTGTGTGTGTGTGTGTGTGTGTGTGTGTGTGTGTGTGTGTGTGTGTGTGTGTGTGTGTGTGTGTGTGTGTGTGTGTGTGTGTGTGTGAATACAAGCAAGGGGCAAGTGTGTGTGTGTGTGTGTGTGTGTGTGTGTGTGTGTGTGTGTGTATGAATGCAAGCAAGGGGCAAGTGTGTGTGTGTGTGTGTGTGTGTGTGTGTGTGTGTGTGTGTGTGTGTGTGTGTGTGAATGCAAGCAAGGGCAAGTGTGTGTGTGTGTGTGTGTGTGTGTGTGTGTGTGTGTGTGTGTGTGTGTGTGTGTGTGTGTGTGTGTGTGTGTGTGTGAATGCAAGCAAGGGGCAAGTGTGTGTGTGTGTGTGTATGTTTATAGTGTATCATTTCTTAGCTATTTAACCAAACAGGAAGGAAAATAAGTGGAAGTTAGATGCTTTGCAAAGCAGTGATTATTTCCAATGCTACGGAGCTTGGTTCTAAATTTGACAGGAGGAGTGCAACAAAAAAAGTCGCCCACTGTAAGGAAGGGAAGGCTGACAAGTAAACAGTACATTAGTCTGGTCACCTGCTGTGAGCTGTCAATCACATGCAGATAATGGATCAAATTACCTTTAGCTCTTTGACAGCTAGGGAAGGTAGGTGTGAAGGGGGAGGGGGATACCTTGAAGAACTAGATTTCAGCCTTCACAAAAGAAATCAAGTTAGCATTTCTAAGAAGAAAGAGCAATAAAATGCACTTTTCAATTCCGTTCTGTAGCATTTGCACTGCTTGCGTTTGAAGTAGCCATTGACAAAGGATAACATTTTAACCAAATGTAGGTGACTATAACAACATCAGTGAATGCCTGTAAAATTAGTGCACTGACAGGAGCTTTAGGGAGAAAGTGGCAGACATTATGCAATTTTTTGGAGACAAACAATGCATTCTGGGATACTTAGAGGCAGACTAAACAATCAGAATTATTTCAAGATGCCAGACCCCATGTGGTCAGAGTCAGAAATTGTTATCTAAAAAGCTCTAAATAGTCCCAGAGTGGTGTTAAAATGTAGGAAACACCAAACCATGATGAAATAAATGTGTTTTTTTTGAGTCTGTGGGTGCGGTTCTCCTTTAAAAAATTTTTAGGTGAAAATGCACTGAATTACCCGTAAAATTAGAAGACTTTTATTTAACTGAGTTACTTTTTTCCCACAAATTCCTTTCTAGGAAATGAGTAAAAGGAACTAAGCTTTATGGTCTAAAAGGGTTTTTAAATGTCTATCTCCCTAGCTAAAGCTGTTTTTTTTTTTAATAAAATGAAGCACAATGTTCATTTGCCAGTTATCAGTATTATGATTGCTTCCTAAACTGAAATACATTCTAGATGGAAATCTGTAGGAGAAATCTTTTGCCTACAAGAGCTTTTATTGGCAAATTTTTCTTAGGATCTCATTAGAACAGTACAAAACCATATAAACTATAAAATGTCATTCTACTTATAGAGAAAAAGAAAGAACATAAAATTAAAAACTTGCACTTAATGTTAATGATTAATGTCTGTCAAATGGCCAATAAGCTTGACATATCAAAGCAGGTGTACCATTCACTTTAGGTGGAAAAAAATAAAAGAATGGTGTACTTGGTGCTCTCTGTTCTATAACCAAGCCCATAACAACACCATATCGTACTACAGCCATGAACCCTGTAGGCATCCAGTTACTTAGAAGTATCAGCCTAGGGGGACTGACATCTGCCTGTGTATATTCCCAGTCATTCTAGTAATTCTTACAGCAAGCAACTGTATAATGAATTTTGACAATGAAAAAGTTGATGGAAGGAAGATGCTACAAAGAAAGACTGGGGTTCTCACATTATACTCACTGGAAAATAAGAGGAGCACAGGCAGCACACTGGGTACATAAGATCATAAGATAAGGCTGTGGTGAACTACAGCTAAAGATAAAGAATACAGGGGCAAAATGATTGCTAGCTACAAACCAAAGGATGTAGATTTATGCTAACATAAGGAGGTACTGCTTTACAGAAAGGGTAATTTGTATGTGGTACATATATGAACGAGTTGCCAGAATTCATGGAGGAAAAATAAAACAAAGTAAAACAATTAATTTATTCAAGCTGGTGTGTGAGGTAATAGGGAGGGGAAGTACAAAACACACTGGAAAAACTAAACATACACATTGTCTTCTGACAGCCATAATATGATATGATATGATGTAACATGGTACCTTTTTTTTATATTTCTCATAAGCATCTTTTAATGCCCTGCCAAAAGCTCTGAGTCATAGGTTCATAAGTAAGTGCCAGGCTAGCTGCCCTTGTGGGCCATTTTGAGCCTAGCCAAGTTCCCTTTTTGTGTTCAAAATAACCTATCCCATTTGGGCATAGATGACCTTACCCATCCCATGGTTGATAATTATATATTACCCTTAATGAGAATAACTGGAATCATACCATAGATAATCTGAGGGACCGATGCATGGGATAAAGCATTTAGGAGATGCCTCTGCCAATTAGTAGTACAGGGGCAGTTCTGGGGAATATTTTTTGTTTCCCATCCATAAATCTAAAACGCACTTGAATATAGACAGAGATGAACTTTTTTTTTTTAATGCAGATGGGGAGTCTGTTCCACAGCAGCAGTATAAAGTGTGCAATATGCCTGTCCCTGCAAACCAATATGCAGAAGAGGTTTAGATCCCAGTTCAAATACTTCTGATGCCATTTGACTTACTAATGTGCAGTAAATGCATCCATAATGCGTCAGAAGATGCCTTGTATGACAGACACAGGCCACCTTTTAGAAGTTAGTAGGATACAGAGTATAGTAACAGGACTTTGAGTAGGTCCACATAAGATATGTTGTTTATGCCTTGTATTCTTTTAGTAAGGTATCTATGTGGCCATTCCAGTTGTTGCATGTGTCTGGACATATATGTGCCAAATAGGGCATTATATTCAATGACTGGACTAATCTGAGCTGAGTAAAGGGGGACAATGACACCCCTAGATTTAGCCAAAATCTATTTGTTTTTAGGCTGTGCAATATAGAAGGACTTTCTTAAAACAATAGAAACATTTTGGTCAGAAGTTAAGTCACTGTCCATAGGATCATAGGAGATTATAGGTTCATAGGTTCATACTAGGCTATCTGCCCTAGGGCATTTATAAGCCTAGCCAGAGTGTGTTTGGCTTTCGCCACCCATTTTAAATTAATTTTGCTATGCCTTTTTTTGAGGTTAGTATACTGTGCCTCTGTCTAACAGTGACACAGAAGTGATAGCCGGGGTAAACCTATGATCTCCCATCCACTCATCAAGATTCCTATTGAAGAGAGTCAATGTGGGACTCTGCCTAACCTGGACTGGGATTTTATTCCAGAGTGAAGGGAGCCTCTGGGTTATGAATCTGTCACTCCAGCATGTCCTATTTATTTCAGTGCTGAGGTTCAAGTCTCTCGAGCGCATAGCTCGATGGGATTTGAATTTTCTGAGGTGCAGCATGTCCATTAATTCTGGGTTGGACATGGCTTTATACATCAGGCACAGATCGCCTCTGAGCAGGCGGTATGCCACTGAGTAGAGCTGGAGTTTCTTTAACCAGGCAGCATATGGCATCTGTTTGAGCCCTTTGATCCTCTTGGTGAGGTACTTTTGGGGTCTTTCCAGTTGCTGCAGGTGTCTGGTAAGGTACATCCCAAAAGGGGCATTGTACTCAATTATGGGCCTGATGAGGGATGAGTAAAGAGGTACAATGACCTCCCCTGATCTAGATGTGAATCCCTTCATGATTAGGTGGGCTATATAAAATGTTTTTCTAACCACTTTGGCCACGTGGTTGTCAAATGAGAGATTGCTATCAACTTGGGTCCCCAGGTCCCTAATGACTTCTTCTGTACTTAATGGATTACCACCTATGTGGTAATTTGTGGGCACTTTGTTTTTGCCAAAGGGGATGACTATACACTTTTGGCGTTTAGCTTGAGGCCATGGCTCTGGCACCAGTTGTCTGTTTCTATGATGCCCTTTTGGAGGATGCTTGTGTCGGCTGGAGAGTTGATTATGGCTTCCAGTTTGCAGTCATCTGCAAACTTGGTCAGACACAGTCCTTCCGTGTTGGCCTGTACCGAGAAATATATACCGAACAAGAGGTCCCAGGACTGAGCCTTGTGGGACACCACTTGTAACTGGTTTGGAGTCTGACATGGCTCCAGCAATTCTAACCATGTGGGTTCTGTCCTTGAGCCAGTTTGCAATCCATCTAGTGACATAGGGGTTTATATTTAAGCTGGTGAGCATTGTAATTGGGGTATTGTATCGAAGGCTTTTGCGAGGTCCAGGTAGGCTGTGTGGACCACCTTCCCCTCGTCAATGGCCTTGGTGACTGTTTCAAAGAAATCAACCAGGTTTAAGAGGCAGGATCTGCCCTTAACAAAGCCGAACTGGGTAGGATCCAGTGTTTGTAGGTCCCCAATATCTTTATTTATGAGGTCCATGATGATCCTTTCCATAGCTTTGCAGACCAAGCTAGTCAGGCTTATGGGGCGATAGTTTCCAGGATCCGTTGAGGCACCACCTTTGTGGAGAGGGACCACTGTTGCTGCACGCCACTCTTTGGGTACATATCCTGTAGTAAGGCTAAGATTGAACAGTAGTTTTATGTTTGGGTTTAGCTCTTCTTGGAGTTCATGTAGGGCGCAGCCCGGGACACCATCTGGTCCCATTGATGCTGTGTTTTCGCTTTGGAGAGGCGGCTCTTACCTGAGCATCTGAGATGTCAGGGGCAGCACTCTGTTGGGATAGATATTTGCCCTTTGGTGGGGAGAGGGGAGAAGTTTGCACTGAACCTGTCAGCTAGGATGTTGGCAATGTCTGTGGGCACAGTGTATTTGTTTTCATTTAGGACTAATTCTGAGCATATCTGGGAATTCCCACCCAGGTTCCTAACATAACTAAAGAAAGCCTTGTGATTATCCTTAGTGTCCTGTGCAATTTTTCTCTCGAAGCTGGCCTTAGACGATTTTATGAGTGCCCGTAGTTTTTTGCTAATACTGATCAGAGATGCCTTCCCTTTTTGGGATTTTGCTCTGTCATGTAGTAGCTTCCTCCTTCTATTGTATAGTTTGTTTATGGCTGGGGTCCACCAGACAGGACGCCTGCCTTTGGAGGATTGGGTCTTGGTTTTATTTGGGATTGCATGATCCATGCATTCCTGAAGGTGTTCATAGAATGCGTTTATAAAGGATTCTGCGGTGTGGGCCGTATTTTCCACAGGCCCAGGGGCTTTGAAGGATTTCGCCTCGGTTTTGAGGCGTGTGAAATTTGCTTTAGAGAAGTTTTTCACTGTGGTTTTCTGGGCAGGGGGTGGGGTCGGGATGTGAATATCCAGTGAGATTAGTTTATGGTCTGATCTTACCAGTGAGGGATACACTTCTGGTCTGGAGCATAGTGTCCCCATGTTGGTGATGATCAGGTCCATTATGTTTTCCCCTCTTGTGGGAGTGGTAACAAGTTGTTCCATAGCATTGAGTTTATAAATTCTAGAAACCTTTGGGCTAGGGTGTTGGAGCTAGAGTAATGCTCCCAGTCTATGTTTGGGTAGTTGAAGTCGCCCAATATAATGGTGTTTGGAGAGACCTTCATATTTTCCAGTATTCTCAGGAAGGCCAAGTGGGGTTCCTGTGTTTGGGAGGGTGGTCTGTAGCAGGCTATAAACTGGAAGGCAGTTTTACCCACAGTTAGTTGCACATGGATAGTCTCTGATGCTTCTCAGATTACTAGGATAATGGCTCTGGGGCCCTTACAAGCCTAGCCAAGAGTTTATTTTCATAAAAGAATTCACAATCAGCACCTGTTGCCCCTGTCAATGAGAGACACAGGTGGAAACCCTGGGACAAACCATCAACTAATCAAGGTTGCGCTTGAAGAGGGTCAGCGACTTACTTTGTTTGATGTGTATGGGGAGTCTATTCCAGAGACAGGGCAGCCATATAAGTTTCCATATCCCAAATAACTACGTCAGCTCTTATGGGTATATTGACAATGTGGTGGTTCCCTAGGGTAGACTTCCCAAAGGATGCAATAATGCATTTTTTGAGATTTAGTTTCAGTACTTGATTTTTGCACCAGATATTTTGGGACAAACCTTCATGCAGGATGGCTCAGTCATTTGGGGATTCAGTGTGACTATTACTACCTTGCAGTAATCTACAAACTTGGTCAGCCAGAGCCCTTTGATATTGACTTTTACTTCAAAAAAGTAGATGCCAAACAGAAATGGTCCCAGCACAGGGAACTCCATTGGTGGCTGGTCTCTTTGTGGAGGTGATTTCCCCTGTTTTGATTATCTGCATCCTATCTGTGAGCCAGGTGGTAATCCAGCAGGTGACATACAGGTAGGGGTTATTCCCACTTTATTTAGCTTTTCTACTAAGCCTGAGTGGAGAACTGTGTCAAAAATTTTGGCCTGGGCTTGGTATGTGGTGTGTACCGTTTTGCCTTCATCCATTATTTCGGGGACCTTTTCAAAAAAATCCACCAGGTTGAGTAAGCATGACCTGCTCTTGATGAATCTAGCCTGAGACTGGTCCAGTGTTTGGTGATTCTCTATGTCCTTATTGATTAACCCCATAATAAGTCTTCCATGGCTTTGTATATTAGGCTGGTCAGTCTTATGGGTCTGTAATTGTCTGGGTCTTTGGAATAGACTCCCTTATGCAGGGGAATGATTGTAGCTGTTCTCCATTTGCTTTGTACAAAGCCTGTATACAGGCTGAGACTGAATAGCGTTGTCAGGGGTGTAGCTAAATCATGCTTCATGTTTCATGCTATTTAAGATCCATCAAGAGATATTGTCAGGAGCCGTCAATGCAGTGTTTATAGCTTTTGATAGCACTTTTAGAACATGGTCTTGTGTGATAACTGAAGGCATGCCATTTACAGGTATGTCTAGAGGGGAGAGAGAAGGGTAAAATTTATCAGCCAGTAGGTTTGCTATGTTTTCATTAGCAGTCAGCTCAGCACATTGGTGCAATGTGCTTTTGAGATTACAACCATAATTAAAAATACCTTGTGATTTTCTTTTGCTCAGGTAGCTATTTTAGCCTCAAACTAGGATTTGGTGGATTTTATTAAGCTCATGAGTTGTTTGTTTCAATGACAAAGGCCGTAACATTCTGAGAATAAGCTTGTTGATATTATGGTTTCACCAGGTGTTTTTTTTTTTGGGGGGGGGGTTGCCCTGGACTTATTCTTATGGAGTACAGCTGCATTTCTGCAGCTGTTTACGTGCTGCTACAGAGTGGTGTCATACATTTCTGCATATTCAGTGTAATTAACTTGGTTTGGTGAGGATTTAAAACTTGCCAGTGTATCACTTAGGAATAGCTAGTTTGTCTTAAAGAATTTTCTAGGTACTTTGGGTGGAAGGGATGTCTGGTTTCAGTTTTGCTTCAAAGGAGACTGCCTTATGATCAGACCTAACAAATGATGACGATATGGAAGGGAAGGTGAAATTTAGTAAGGACAAGAATCAAGATGTTATTCCCCCATTGGGTACTTTGACTAACTGTTCCAGGCAGGGTTGCCAGACATCCCTGTTTGAGCAGGATTGTCCCGAGATCAGCAGCCTAATCCCGAGTCCCGCACTGCCAGTTAAAATCCCGGCGAAACAGCCTCTGCTTTGCGATTTATGACTGGCCCGTATGCCAGTATACGAGCCAATCATAAATCACAAAGTAGACCCACTTCTTTTCAGTGCGGAACAGCGAGCTGTTCTGCATTAAACAGAAGATGATCCGCTGTGCAATTTTTGATTGGCTCGCATACCAGCATGCGGCCAATCATAAATCGCAAAGCTGAGTCACTTCTGTTCAGTGCATCACAGCAGGCTGTTCCGTATTGAACAGAAGAGGCTCTGCTGTGCAAACTTTTGATTGGCCCATTTACCGGCATACGAACCAATCAAAAATCGCAAAGCGAAGCGGAGCCACTTCTGCTTAATGTGGAACTGCCTGCTGTTCTGCACAAATGAAAGACTTTTTTTTTTAGTCTTCACTTAGTGTGAAAGACCTTTTTTTTTCTTTGTCCCTACCTGGCCCTTCAGAAATCTGGCATATTGACAAGGTCCGGGACTAATATGAATTACCATGTTCCCCATTGCTGTATAAATTCTAAAGCAAACAAACTGCTGTAAATGCTCCTTTTTCTTGTCAGTTCTATATAGTAAGAGCTGTTTCATTTAGAAGTGTTGTATCTATCTGCCACTGCACTGCTCAGCTGTACATATCAAACAGTAGCATGCTTTCATGTGACTTGTGCAGTGATAGTAACTTTGAGAAATGATTCACCTAGGTTCCAAGCTGTAAAGCCAGCCCAGTACATGTAGTTCATTCACTGTTTTCAACAACCTTTTTGCTCTGCTTTCCCAGTGAAATACATGATATGACTTGATGCTTTGTTTTAATAGCTTTCAGCAGAACCTGTTCTGCTTTTCACATTTAACCTGTTACTGTGAGCTTTAGTTTTAATAGTGTTCAGAAAAAAAAACTTTTTTTGCCTAAACTGTCTTCTTGTTTCTTTGGTATCCTGAAAGTGGATTTTGCATATACTGCACAACATTACATCTCTTTCCACACTTAAGTATTTTCACTCATCTGCTTCATGATTTAAGATCATAGAAATTATTTTTGCTATTTGAAGCTGTCACTATTTGAAAACATCCACAATTATTAATATGCATTTAATGGTGCTAATGCCAATCTCATAACTTAGGTAATTTCTATTACCATATCCAACATATAATATAAGCCTTCCTTTACACCATCTTGTGACTGGAGCATGACTTAGTTCAAAAGGGGAGACAAATATCCTTCTTACATTTCAATAAGTAACTGAAAAACAATTTTTTAACTCTGTATCACACAGAGAAATACAGTGCAAAAAAAACATTCAGAATATGGTGAAGCAAAAGTGTGTTTAATTTACTGCTTTCTTGCTTCAGGCCTAACATTTTCTCAGAAAAACATATTTTACTACTAATAGTGTATTGTTTGCAAGAAAGCCAGTGATTAGCATACACACTTTTATATCAATTGTCTATCACTTCTGTGCTTTATATGATTTGCTGTATCACTTGCTACAGAATCTTCAAAATTATTTTTTTCCTATCCACTGCTGGCTTGTGCTCTGGGCTGCAGCCCCTTCATTTTATTTTCTTTAACACATTTTTTCAGTTTAAAAATATATGGTTCTCATCTGCAAGTTGCCACTGCAAAACAAACAATACACATGACTCAATGCAATTCATTGTGCCTTAAAAAAAAGTGGGGAAGTTTTTTTTCAATTTGTCTAGCAGTTGGCACAGAGGGTTAACACCATGAGCCATAGTTCCTCTAGTAAAGGGTTTGATTCCCTCAGCCCTCATTTGAGTACTGTTTGACCTTTTGCAAGTCACTTAACCAGGCATTGCTTCCAGATCACCCCAGAAAAGGGACTGTATTTCCAGTGGGGCCACCCTGATTAACAAATGGGTATTATTATTATTATTATTATTATTATTATTATTAATTTAAAATAGTCCCACCTGAAAGCCACCTTTGTGAAAAAGGTGATTATGCTTTAATATACCTCCTCCTTTTGTTCACTTTAATACACGTGTCCATTGTGCTAGGATGATGTAACTGGAGCGCACAGAGTGAGAGCAGAGACTTTGGATGGGCTAAGACTAGACTAGACAGCAGTCTAGATGTGATTGGCCTAGAGTGCCATGTTTGGAGCAGGTGCTCCTGGAGTTAGAAGACGGTGGTGGAAGGATCAATGTAATGGTGCCACCAGGTACCTAAGGAACAAAAACTAACAAGCACTGCATTGGTACTGAGTACGGACTCGGATCATAACCAAATTATGGAGCATTGGGTTGAAGACAAAAGCAGTGCAAGTGATCAGTTCTCATATTGAATGCATCCACCTTTTTACATTATGCCATATTGGCACTTATGTTTGCCCCCTAAAAGTTGAGGAGTCTCAAATGAAAACATCACAAAATACCCATGCTGATCCAGAGTTAAAAAGGATGACTTTGCCAAAGCTTGTAAGATTTCCACAAACAGAAACCAAGTGTGAAGTTCCTTTACATCCGTAAAAACAATCAATTTTCTTTAATAAACAACAGTTTAATTTCTGAAATGTATTTTCAGACTCATTAGTCCCTCTTTGTGGCAGAATAATTTTTATGGTTTTATTTTTATTTTCCATTTGAATAGCATCTGCAGTTTTACATGTGTTAAAAATTCTATGGTCACTAGTGAATATGGTGTAATAAGGGAGGAAGAGTGAGGGGTAGAAAATAGGCCCACATCTGTTAGCATCTTACTCTAATTCTGTTTAACTCCATCTCTACACATATATGTACACTGTGAAATGTTTCTGGGTACAAAAATTGCACCCTAAATGTATATCTTTTGGATGGAAAGTAGTACTTTATTGGAAGTCTTACCTTCTGTATTAAGGTACTTGGTCTGTTTTTATGTGCACTCTTATATATAACACCAGAAAACACAATTTTAGGGATCTAAAACTGAGTCAGCACTACAAAACAATTATGCAGTATGTTGTGAAGTGTGTCTTTTCTTAGTGTTTATGCGGTTGCCTAGTGAAAATGCATACATCTAACATTGAACATCCATTTCCTTTCTCCCAGGACAGGAGGCTTTTTAAGAAGTGTGGTGGCAAATGCAATGACTCTGCTGCCAGCATCCAGTAGGAAATATTCTGGTGATTAATGTTTGAGATCCTTGTGAGAATGATTTATTAATGTAGTACAACTGCACTGGTAATATTCGGGTGTCTTTCTATTCAGTCTGTTAAAAATGATTTTTACATGTCTGAGGAAGCCATGGAGAAATTAATTCTAATACTATGGTTGCTGTCTTGTTTTCTTGTATTGGAGCTGCTTTGTCTTTCTACTAATTTGGAACAAACTGGAAAAACTAAACCCTCACAAAATGAAATGTGGTAACATGCAGCAAATCCCTTAAGTGGGCTAATAAAAATAAGCAGATGCATTTAATACATACAATGGATGTGTCCTTTAACATTTATTCAGTGAGGTAAAACAGAGATGCTTTGAACCATTAGGGAACTAGCTGAAATAGGCATTTGTTATGTAAAGTTTTGCATTACATAGGGGTTAAAAAGTTTGCATTTTGTTGTGGGGAAAATATCCAAATACAGACCAAGTAATGAGTGGCATCCATTTACCTAGGGTAGTGTACCTACTGCTTCTGAAATATAAGGTGTTCATACAATGCATGCCCATTTCATAACAATTAAATATACATCCAATGACCTGACCCACCTTCTGTATACCTCACTGAGTTACTTTTCCCCAAGTGCAGGCCTGAAAGGTAATTCCCTACATAATAAAAAGTTATCCTTTCACCACTTCTTTCTTCCTGGCTGAATTGTTCTAACACAAATAACACAAATGTGGTGTAAGTAGTACAAATGCTGATATGTTTTTCAAGGATGTAATTAAAGTCTTTTTTCTTAACATAATTATGCTGCTTTATTCTTTCTTTCAGTTGTTTTAGTCTTTCTTACATAAAACAATGAAGAAAAACACAGGTGGCAATAAACACTACTCATTTTGTGTTATAATCACATCAACCCTGACAACAGTATAATTTTCAATACCACTTGGCTGTATAAACTTCCCAAGGTTAATAAAGCAACACTGCTTACATGCTCCATGTATTACCATTCCAGCATTTTTCTATAGTATTTTGTGTTGTTTTTTTTTCAAAAACTCTTTAAATTCAAGCCCCCCTTACTGACAAACATAGGATGTGTGGCAATTTATTTATTTATTTATTTTACATTTGTTGACCGGGCTAGTCTGGCTGGATACATGTCCATTTTCAGCAGAGGCCCGAGGAGAAAAGCTTCACTATATACTAGTAAATAACATTAAAAAAAACAGCACAGTAAGATACAAATTATATGCATCTAGAGAACAATTCCTATGTAGCATAGTAACAGTACAGAAGCACTTTAACAAAAATATAAAATAAAGTGAGGATTCCTATTCTCATATTGTATGCAAAAGCAGGAGTAGAAAAATTGAAAGAAAGTGAAAATAGTAAGTCACACAAGAGTTTGTACAATATTTACAGTATTAACAATTAGGATAAATGTTTTGTGCCAGGGCACAAGTTTTAAGAAATAGATTTGCACAGCAGGGAGCAACATGTAGGTTTAAATAAGAGGAGAGATGACAGGTTGCCGTAGTGTAACAAGTAAAAGAGAAAATGACGTTATAGGAAAAGTAGTATCCAAGTGGACACTAGGTGAGCTACAGAGGAAGGGTAGTACTAGTGATAGAGACGAGTAGAAGAGTAGTGGACAGAACAGTAACAAGAGTTGGATGCTGAGGTCAGTCAGGATTAGAGCAAGGGCATAGCCAGTTAGATTTGAAATAGTTCCTTAGTTGTTTCTTGAAAAGTTGTGATGAGCTTATAGTAGTCAGTTCTATAGGAAGTTTATTCCAGTATGAGCCAACAACATTTGTGAACAAGGAGTCACCAGATTTATTGTGTGATTTGAGAGTAGCTACTAGTAGTTTGTTAGCTGAGCGAAGGGAAGTAAGATTCCTGTAAAGGGCCACAAGGTTATTAAGTATTGGTGTATTAGTAGGGTAGTAGAGAATTTTATAGGTGATAACTAATTGATATAGGAGAATAAGATTTTGAAGTTCAAGCCAGTCAAGCTTTTTGAGATTAACACAGTGATGGGTACGAAATGGGGAACCTGTGGCAAACCTGGCTATGCTATGGTAGGTTGTGGCAAGTTTCTGAAGGTTAGATTTTGAAAGGTTGACAAAAGATGGAGAGGCATACAATAATGTAGAGATGAGATGAGTTTGGGCTAGAGACACCCTGCTGGTTGCTGTTAGAAAGGGCTTAAGTCTATAGAGGGCACTTATCTTTTTATTAACAGCTTTGATGGTTAGGTCAATGTGGCAATCAAAGTTTAGTTGATTATCTATTGTAAAGCCTAGTAGTTTAGTGGAACAATCAGGTGTAATGATTGTGCCATTGTCAGACACAATAGAAAAGGAGAAAGGGGCAGATTTAAGGGTTGGAGAGAAGAGTAATAGTTTGTTTTTTTTGGGATTGAGGAGGAGACAGATATGTTGGAACCATTTTTCTGCTGCCGTAAAGACTTTTTTTCAGTAAATGTTTTCAGTAAAGCCCTCAAAATGTTGAAATGAAGTCCATTTTTCTCATAATCTGTTTAATTTCATAATTGCCCACTGAATAATGTAAAACCATACCTCTGTTGTAATTAATATTGATAGAATGAGGACTACGATTTGAATTCATAGATTAACTAATATGGCGGCAAAGGAATCAGCTGTATTAAATGTGACCTCTGTAATTACCTCATAACCAACTTTTCTGGATAACACCTTTTTTAAAATAATGGTTTCAAATACTGTTTTCATTCTTAAAAAACACATCATTAAACATAACCATGGAAAGTCTTAAGAAATTGACCCTTGACTATGTTCCTTTTCATATTGTAAGGATGATTACTACTATAATATAGATGCATATTACAAAAAGTGGATTTTCTAAAATGTTTGATTAAAACTTTTCCATTTCTTTGTTAAATAAAATCAAGATGTCCAAATAATGTAATAACATGTGTGGAAATAAATGAAGTACCCCTTTTAACATATACTCTACACATATAGCTAAAGGTTCTGTTTTACTCCAAGCTGTAGAAATTAATAGTCTCAATAGTGTCTTGAGTCTTGCGTGCCTTCAGAATACCAAACATATATGGTGTAACAGGTGAAGTAACATATAAAAATGTAATTTAGAGAAATACACTGATTCGATAACAAATTGTTTAAAAATATTAGTATTATGGTAGGCAACCATTATTTCATTCTTAGAAACTCTCTCATAAAAATTTTCATGTAACAGTAAGACCATATTGGAATTATAATGTAGTGTATTCATAATCACTGCTCCTCCCCTGTATAATCCATATAGAGTTGTCTCTAGCCATTTCAGATTATACTTGTTTTTCATTTTTTGTTATCTTATAGTATTTGCTGTTTTTATTATTAGTTAAAAGGTTTTTAAAATAGCTAGTAACCATTTTTCAAACAAACCTAGTACTGGAGATAAGGGTAGGTTAAAGGTATTGCATCTGTGTAAATCTTGAACAATGTTCCCACCATCAAATAAAAGGGAAACTTTTAATTTCCTTACAAATAATTAAAATTCAAAGAGTAATTGGACTAGGTTGGCTCTCTTGGTGGGTTGAAAAGTAAATCCTTTTTGAAACAATGCCCTAAGTGATTCAGTGATCTCTAAACTGCTAAAGTTAAATACTTCAAATGTATAACTTTTCCAGCTGTTAGTGTTGTTGCTAAACTCAAAACTTAATTCACAAAAAAGGAAGTACTAATAGAATCCGGTGTTCCTGCTGTTTTTTCTTCTTCCGGTGTTCCTGCTGTTTTTTCTTCTTTCTTGCTATTCTTTCCAAACAATGTGGCTGGAACTTTAAAAAAAATTCTTAGATCTATTTAGATTTAGATCCTACCCATCAGATTGATCTAAAGTATCTACATCAACTATTATTGTTTCAAACTAAGTCATAACCATTAATGTCGGAAATAACATGAATAACCAACATTATTCGTATGCCTTCTTTGAAATTGATTTCACTAATGACCTCCATTGTTGCTCGGGTCTATGTTCAGTCATCGAACGGAAAAAGCATCGAATGGCATATTTCATCAAACATGCTGTTCATCAAGCCATTCGAGTAAGATTGCATTATGGTAAGGATCAGTAAATTTGCCCATTCCCCGCTGTATTGTGATCTCATATATAATTAGCATCCCCCCACATGAGGTGTTTCTCTGAACATCATTTTCAGTGTAATGCCATTCGGAAATGTTTCCATTTGATGACTGAACATAGACGTCTGCTGTTCATAGGAAGTGGATAGGCACTACTGTTACTATTGCTAGAATAGCGCAAATTGTCCCTAACCAACTGTTTAATCTTATGTTTTTTTTAATTAAAGTCACATGGTCATCACATCTCTCAAATGTCTTTTCATACTTTTCATAATCAGACTGGCATTCATGAGAAGCCAAGTTTTCACTAATCAACCTATTTAGAAATTGCAGTTCATAACATAACATAACATAACATAACACTTAGTTTGGATTGGCATTATGTTTCATTAATATCTCCAGAAATTCAAACCCTATTGTATGAAAAAGGAAAAACAGTCAGTTATTCAAACAGTTCAGATCTTTGATTGACTTAAACAGTCAAGGTCCATTGGCTTTAGTTTTTTCTTTAATACATTCCCAAAAAAGGGCATCATCTAGTTGCAGAGACTTGAATTTACGCAGTGTTTTGCAACATGTCAGATCTTTGCTCATATTGAACAGCGAAAGTCCCTTGGTTTTAGTTTTTTATTTAATACATTCCCTAAAAAAGGTATCATCTAGATGTAGAGACTTAAATTTAAGCAATTTTTTTGTAACACATCAATCTGCTTAACTATGCAAGTAGACTGTTTTAAAGTTCCCTTTGGTACAAACAACATCCAAATAAGATTTTGAGATAATCCTTTGTGAACCGTAAGAATCTACATCAACCACTTCCAGATTACAAACTGGAAAACCGGAATGCAGAACCACATATTGTGTCAATTGAAGCAGTAAGACTGTTAGTCATAGGTTCATAGGTTCATACTAGGCTATCTGCCCTGGGGCAATTATAAGCCTAGCTCGATTCTGTATGGCTTACGCCACCCCTTGATTTGAGTATACTGTGCCCTTTTTAAGGTTTAGTTTACTGTGCTTCTGTCTAATAGTGACACAGGAGTAATCCCTGGGACAAACCTACGATCCCCCATCCACCTATCGAGATTTTTCTTGAAGAGATTCAGTGAGGTGCTCTGCCTCACATGAACTGGAATTCTATTCCAGAGCGAAGGGAGCCTCTGGGTTATGAACCTGTCCCTCCAGCAAGTTCTATTTATTTCTGTGCTGAGGTTCAAGTCCCTCGAGCGTGTGGCTCTAAGGGATTTAGATTTACTGAGGTGGAGCATGTCCATTAATTCTGGATTTGACATAGCTTTGTATGTCAGGCATAGATCGCCTCGAAGTAGGCGGTATGCAACTGAGTAGAGCTGGAGTTTTTTAACCGAGCAGCATATGGCATCTGTTTGAGACCCTTGATCCTCTTGGTGAGATACTTTTGGGGTCTTTCTAATTGCTGCAGGTGTCGGGTAAGGTACATCCCAAAAGGGGCATTGTATTCTATGATGGGCCTGATGAGGGATGAACAAAGGGGCACAATTACCTCTCTTGATCTAGATGTGAAACCCTTTGTGATGAGGTGGGCTATGTAGAAGGTCTTTCTAACCACTTTGGCAATGTGGTTTTCAAAGGAGAGATTGCTATCAACTTGGGTCCCCAGGTGCCTAATAACTTTCTCTGTACTTAATGGGTTTCCGCCTATGTGGTAATTTGTGGGCACATTGTTTTTGCCAAAGGGTATGACTATACATTTTTTGGCATTTAGCTTTAAACCATGGTGCTGGCACCAGTTATCTGTCTCTGTGAGACCTTTTTGAAGGATGTTTGTGCACTAGATATTCCACAAGAGTCATGATTGCTTTCTGTGTCTGCCAAACAATCACAGTTTTTCTTCTTAATTATGTTATTAAGTATACAGCAAACAAATGAGTAGCAATGTCACCATGGTCCATTCATAATAAATGTCAGTAGTATAGTAATGAAACAAAATGACAGTGGTTATGTCACACTTCCTGACAGATTGAAATGCGATTGTTTCTAAATCTGTAGAATGTAGAACTCTACAAAATATTCAATGGAAAGAGGGGTCAGAAAAAGCAAAACTGAGTTCCACTGAGACTTCACATAATTCAGCCTGTGCTTTTGTGTCTTCCTGTCCAATTTAACCCAGTCTTTTTGCAGTAATGTCATGCAGCTGTAAATAGAACTCCAAATTACCTGGCCAGAATGCTTCCCTCTGCTCCTCACTGCCATCTACCTTATTAAGAATCATTTAAACAGCTTACCTTTTTATGCCACATGTTGGCAATGGCAAAACGAATGGGTGACAGACGTCTTTTGAGTCATTACATCCAGAACTGTTCAACCTCAGAATGACGGAGCTTGAAATACAAAGACTAAAGTAGACCTAATAATTTTTTTGTTATACTGTTTTTCTTCCTCCCAGAGGCACATGCTGCAAGAATTTTATTTATACAATGCCTCCTCTAAAACGTGCACGCTGATTGGCCAGCCCAACCAGCGTGCCCGTTGTAAATCCCTCAATATACTAACGGAAAAAGGTCCGGTCGCCCAGACTTTTTCCGTTAGTATAAAACACTGTCTCGCTATGTTAAAAAAGTTTAACATAGCGACACAGGTTTAAAAAAACGAACGCAGATCTGCGTTGCCTTTTTTAAAGCTGTCTCGCTATCTTAAACTCCTTTAACATAGCGACACAGTAAACGGAGATCTTGCGATCTCCGTTGCTTTAACCTGTCTCGCTATGTTAAATGAGTTTAACATAGCGAGACAGCTTTAAAATGAGCAACGGAGATCTCTGTTGCTTATTTTAAAGCTGTCTCGCTATGTTAAACCCATTTAACATAGTGAGACAGTAAAAGCAACGGAGATCTTGCGTTCTCCGTTGCTTTGCCCACAACTCTGATGTACTGCGAGGCATGCGCAGTAGATCAGAACTGCCACGAACACCAGACAGCTGCGGAAGGGCAGCAAAGAGGCATATACAATGCCATTATTTAAGAAAAGTAATTATTTCTTTTCTTAAATAATGTCATTAATATAACAATAACCACTTCTGGGTGTGGGTAATGCTGGATTTACCCACGGTTGTCTTTGTTTGGTCCCTCGGGACCAAACCACGCCAACCGTGGGTAAATCCAGCATTACCCACACCCAGGCTTGGGTTATTGCTATAGTACACCACTCCATGTCAAAATGTGTTTGAACATTTCCAGTACCTCATCCTTCTGAAACTTTCTATCAGGTAGCAAAAGATGAAAGCAGTCTGAGCACCTTGCCATTAGCTAATAAAGAACTGCACCCAGGGCAAGTAATTTATTTTTCCCTTGTGTAGCCTGCCAGTAAATTGCAGACATTCCCAGACTTATATTATTAATATTACAAACAACTCTTCTCTTCATATACTGACAAGTCAGCCTCAGGGACTTTAAATCATTATTTGAGTTCTAATCATTCTAGACCTCTGGCAAACCCAATAGCTGTTTATTAAACAAACAAAGCAAAGTTGAATAATATGCAGGCACTGATTAAAAACAACTGACACAGCTAGTTTATAACATAAGAGTCTGACAATATTAAACAGCCTGCTTAATCCTAGCTTGAACAAAATGCCAGTGTTGCTTTTGCCTGCAGGCTGCAGCTAACAGTGACAAATGCTCTTATCAAAGCATGAGGTCGCTCCTTATTTCTGTTTTCTCCATAGCATGCTAAGAAAAAAGTTGGAAGCTGACAGAGAAAGAGAGAATGATAAGCTTTGTCAGCTGCTTCAGCAAATGACCCAAGAAAAAATGATTTCAGCCATCCATGGAATAAAATTGCTGCGTGCAAATTCATACCTTCCTACATACTTAGGATTTTCACTCCAGAATATTTGTCTCTCTTGCCAAACCACCCTTGTTCTTAGTCTCAGTCTCTCATTTTCTGCTCTCTCTCTCTCTCCCACTCTCTCTCTCTTTTTCTCCATCTTGTTATGTCTCCTTTCAGTGCAGGTAGCAGCTGTGAGCTAATTTAACCCTTTTATAAGATATTTTGTAGCATCTGTTCAGTGATTATATATTTTTTTTTTATTTCGACATCTTGATCATTATAAAGTGCATTTTTTTTCTTTTTTTTACATTACCATGTAATGCGGGTTTACAATACTTAATTTGAAAGATACTGCTTGCAGGTAAAACAAGAGGTTCAATAGGTGCCCTGCTATCCTAACCTGAACTGCAAAGACCCAGCCTGTAAATTCTTGAACTGTACCACACCCATTCTGTTACAGACTACATTATGATGCATCCATCTCAGTGGTTGCATTATTTTAGAGATTTTACATCATATATTATTTTTTAACGTCAAGTATTCGTGGAACATTACATAAACATACACTGTGACAGATCATAAGAGCCTATATTAGAATTTATGAAATATGAAGCGTACTTTATAATTCTGTAGGTTTAACTGAATTTGTAAGACTTTTGAGTTGATTAATTAATATATTATGTAGAAATTATATTTGATTTTAGATACATTTATATGCATATACTGTGTGTCAGAAATGTGAATGATATTAGATGAGGTTGAAGGTTTCTGACAACACAATTGATTTAGGTATGAGCAGTCACACACACATCATCATCCTCTGAGGCATTTTGTATCTAATATAAGGTTAGATATATTTATAAATGCATATAGATATGATCATGTATATTGCTATATATTTACATCATATGGAATTATATATATGATAGATTTTTATATATATATATATATTTATTTTATTTTATTTATCTATATATTTATATATATATATATATATATTTTCTGTGTATATGTGAATTTATTTGTAATGTCATATATATATTTTATATATTAATATTAATCTTACTTCATAGAAGAATAATTTTAATTTTATTATTTCAACTGGATAATGTATATAAGACATAGAGTGAAATTGTGATTTTATATGGAGTTTGGAAATCAGTGATTGATTATAGCGCAGACTTTCATGTACAGTTTTAACAGTTGTGAACAGTTTATCTTCTATATATATGCTTAAAGGTTTATGCACTATGCACTTTGATGAAGCCGTTACGTTAAATAAAATAAAATTATTAACGTTGGATATGTACGGCATAGATTACGCATAAATATGGCTTATGAGTTTGCTATTGATTTATTTTTATTTTCATTTCTAGAGAGATGTATACATGCAGATACTGTGGAAAAGTTTTACGTTGATATATGATATGTCTTTACATAATTGTATGCATAAACAACGTTAAAAGAGTGTTTTAATCCATGAATAGTAAATGCATTCTTAATGTCCACTTACCAGAGCACAAACTGCAAGGGATATTTCTGCTAATGTTTCTTAATATGATTTACACCAGATTTGGTCTTAAACAGACCATTTTATTTTGACTTTATGTGTTAGTAATATTGTTTTTAAGCGCAGAATTGTTAGCAATATGAGTATGTAACCTGATGGGAAATATGAATGACAATAAGTAAATTGGATAAGAATTGAATGCATTTTTACGGGAACTTTGCAACTACTTGCTAATTCTTTGTTAATTAATCAATTTTGGGTGTAACTGAGCAATCACTTAATTGCAGCAATATTGTGACGCATTGACTAATATAAAATGAACAAGGTTAGATAGTTAATTTACATCTGAAGAAGCGTGCCAGAAGCACGCGAAAGCGCTCATTTTCCTGTTTACTCTTCGTTTTGGAATAAAAGGATTTTGTTGGAACAAGAAGTGCTCTCGTGGTGTATCCTATTGGTTATTTTCTGTGATTATTTTAGAGATGCAATACTCAACATTTGTAAACAACACAACAGGACAAAATATAGTACTTGTGTATTATCGCAACCAGATTCCACAGTGGGCTGTGTTTCTACCTTCTTGGTTGTGCACTTCACAGCGGCTACAATAATATATGAAGAAATGACAATGGGGGGCTAGTGAGAAAGATAGAGACAGATAGAGAGAAAAGAGGACAGAAAAAGGAAAAAAACTTTGTGACACGGGGCATAAGGTACTTTTTACAGTGCCAGGACAGCTGTATCGTGTAATCTGCCATGCTATGCCATTAGTTCTGAAAGCCGTTACTAATGTAAAAGGGAAACTCAGACCGTGGAGAGTCTGTTGAAAAGGGGTGATGAACTTTCACGCTAAAATATCACACCATCAAAATACAAATATAAAATACTTAATCGGACTGTCCATAGCACATCCCTTGCTGCGAAGTGTCCAACAGATGATGAAAAAGTCAGCAAATGGACAGTTTGTAAAATGCATAAGTTGCAATTCTATCCATCTTACAAAGTGCACTGAACGGCTTGACAAGTTTTGGCATTCTCATCCCAAAAAAGTGTGACCTGTAAAACACAGGATACTCACAAACAGCATCCAAAGTTGCCATACATGAAGAATTTTAAGAAAAATAACATTGCATTACGAAGACTCAGAAGCAGCAGTCAGGTTTATTTTACTTTACAGTAAGAAAATTATGTCGCAAAAGTACTCCACCTACAAATATCAAAAGGTGACCGTTATCCCTCTTCCTGCCTGATACACAAGGTGACACACTACTAATTAGTAGTTCCCACACCCCTTTCAAGGTTAACAGGAATAGTTTCAGAAAAACAGAAGGAATTATTGCAGCTTGGAAATCTTGTTGCGATAATACATAAGTACCCAAAATATTATACTTCCAGTACTTTCTGTACTCCTGCATAAGAGAAATTAATGTTTAGGAAAACTAATAAAAGCATACCTCCCAACCATACCGAATTACTCGACAAAAAATGAGTTTTGGGGTCCAAATAATGGGGTGCCACGATTCCTGAGTGGCACCCCTCAATTTCTGAGTTTCCTGGCACTTTTACTTTAAATTTTATTTCCTGGCTTTTTGAGCTGACATCATCACATGCGTGATGATGTCAGCTCTGTGAAGCACCTTGCCAGCCCATCGGAATTGAGTTGAAGCTCAACATGTGTGCATTTCTGGATGAAATGCTGCTCAAATCTTTAGTGGGAAGGACTGCAATGCAAGCGAGGCATCTTATGTGCTGCCTAATGTGATATGCTGTAGCTAAACAGGAGAGCTGCTGTTTGATGGACAAAGCAGAGTGTTGCTGCCATTTGATATGCTGCTGCTACCACTGACTGGAAAGGAAGGAAGCACTGCAGAGGTGAGAAGAGCCATTTGGGATGACAAAGTTGTGTTGGACTGGAAATGGTGTGTGTGTGTGTGTGTGTGTGTGTGTGTGTGTGTGTGTGTGTGTGTGTGTGTGTGTGTGTGTGTGTGTGTGTGAAATACCTCAGGTAAATATACCTGGTGGCTAGACGAGGTACTCAGGCTCAAACTTTGTAGCTTGGGCACAGGTAACAAGAGCCTAAGGTCCCTACCCACCACCCCTTCTGAAAACTTACCACATTTATGCCTCATATTTTGTTCTGTTCCTCATAAAATATGTGGTTTTCTGGATTTCAGTGAAGGATTCATTAAATAATGACAGGCATTTGAATTTCAGACTTCATATTCTTCAGAAAAGAAATGGTAACACCATTATTGGCTTTATCCAGTTTTTTTGTGCTAAGTTTATAAGAGCAGTATGGCTGTATTCCCCCATTGTTGGCTTTGTCCAGGTTTTTGTGCTAAGTTTAGAAGATCAGTATAGCTGTATTCCCCCATTATTGGCTTTGTCCAGGTTTTTTTCTGCTAAGAGGTTGAGAGCTATAGCGAGAACTGAATTCTGTATTCCCCCATTATTGGCTTTGTCCAGGTTTTTTGTGCTAAGAGGTTGAGAGCTATGGGGAAAACTGAGAACATGATTCACTAAATGACAGCCATTTAAGTTTCAGTCTTTCAATTCAGGAACCTGCTGATTTGGCATACTTGTATGCTGCTCTGAGTGTAGTGTACAGGGTCCTGGGTTCAAGACTTGGCAGTGAAATGTATGGTGGTAACACAACATTTTATTCTAGCAACTTTCCAAAATCATACAAGCAATGTTTAAAACGTGTCCCTGGTTTTTGAGCTTTTGTCCCCCCCCCCCCCAATAAATGTTGGCTTTTTTTCCCAAATTTCTTGTGCTGCAAATTTGAGAGATACAGTTGAGTGTTGAGTGGATTTTAGAAGGAGCTGAGAGCTTCAGGGGAAGAGAAGTTTAGTGTTGCTTATGCTGAGTCTCCTTGTACTGTTAATAGCATAACAGGTTAAATATGTGCTTTTGATGCAGAAGGCTGTGGGTTCTACTCCCACAGTATGTAGATGCATTGCTGATACTGTACCGTGTTGTTGCACTTTTAAAGGGGGTGGGTGTAACAAGTAAAGGGTGTAGCTACAGATACAACAGAAGTGAGAAAATGTCATGCGCAAGGGCATTTGCGCCTCAGTGGAAAGAGCAACAAATATCATTAACCCAAATTCAGGAACAGAAAATCAGAATTATGTTCTGTGCTGCATTATAAGAAAAATATTTTTAAACAAGTACAGTACATTTTCCAGCATTCAAAATAAAACACATATTTTTCCACTGCAGACAGTGGAGAAGCACGAGTGGCCAGTTAACAGCACCTGGATTACAATGATAGTTTTGATGCTTCAGGATGAATATAGGAGAGGGTCTATCAGTCCTTGGACTAAAAATTGGAAATCTTAAAACATGCAATTTGCATAGTTTATTTTGTTGTGTGTTTACAGCTATTGAGTTGGTCTGATAACACAAGTCAGAGTAAGTCAAGCAAAAAACTGAAACTGAAAATAAGTTCGAGAAGCTATGCAAGATGCCCATGGCTTGCACTACTGTCATTCTATATATATATATATATATATATATATATATATATATATATATATATATATATATATATATATTATATATATGTGTGTGTGTGTGTGTATATATATATATATATATATATATATATATATATATATATATAATATAAAATGTGTATGTGTATATGTGGAAGTAGACTTTATGATGAAAATGTTCTGACTTGGGCAGTTTTGTCATTACTGGTTCATGCATTTTGTTTCATTGCCTACTGGAAAAATGTTCAAACAATACATTTAAAATGCACTCCAAGTCTAACAAGTGTGCTGTATTATACAAGGAATATAATTTAATTAAGTCAGGAAAGTGTATCGAAGAACATGTGTATATTTCTTGTTTTGTGTTCAAGGAGCCTGTGATTTGAATTTTGAAAACAGCCCAAAGGTAATCTTTATCCACCACTGGCCAGATGCATTTTCTTTGGATGTGGTGTGGGTTTCAATGCTGTTTCAATGAATGTGAGTTTCAAGGGGAGAGAAGTTTTAATTCTAAGTCTGTTTTCATTGTGAGACAGTATTGCTTTGTTTAGCAGATGTCTATTAGTGTTTGTGCATTGTGCTATAAAATGTAAAAATAAAATTCAAATAATCATTGTAGAAGTAAAGCAGTATGCACATTAGTGTTTATGGTAAATGGGGGGAATAGCCAGGTAATGGGACATTGAAATGGCTGCATGGGGACTCTGGTGCCATATTTTGGTTGTCTGTTCTTCAGTTTCATTTGAAAGTTGGTGTCCCACAATTCCACCACAGTGGGCAGGGTTACTTAATTATATTAGTAAATTTTATGTTTATCAGCATACAGATTTGTACCTATTTTTCATGGGCCTTGTCCATATTTTTATGTTTCCAGGTTGAGAGGTATGAGTAAAAGTAGACTGGTCCTGGAATCCTTTGAAGGTTTTGTATAAAGTACATAAGTTCTGGGTAAACAAAATGTGCTAAGCTCTATCTCAGTCCTTTCTTCAGACTGTTTTTAGTATAGCTCAACACACCTGTGCTCAGTTCATCAACTTTGCTTTCTTCTTTCACAAATTTGTGTACAGCTGTAACATTTTAGCTCAGCATTCAGTATTTCAAATAGGTGACAGCCTCTGAAACAAGCAAACAAAAAAAAAAAGACTGATTCAGGTTAAACCTGAAAAGCATGGTTGTGGCAAATGAATTCTGAAATAAGTTATACTGATGTCTAGATGGAAGCAATAAATATCTCATCTTTCATATATTTGGTGTACTAAAGCTTATAATAAAATCAAAAATTCTGTGACAGAGACCCACACCTCTCAACTATCCAGATTTTTGCAGAATATCCAGATTTTTGACTCTTATTTTCAGTCTGTTCCTTGTACATTTTGTAGAACTATGGAAAATACTGAGGGTTGAAGCCACTAAATAATGACATACATTTGAATTTCAAGCTTTATATCGTTAGGAAAATGTATTTTAACACAAAGTCTGTTAACTTACTAAAGTTATGAGAGCAATATTTAAAATCTAGCCTTGATTTTTATCCTTTGTCCTCCCATTATTTTTGACTTTGTCCAGATTTCTTGAGCTAAGATATGGTGAGATCTCAAAAGTCCACTATATCTAATACATTTAACCAAATGCTATATTGTTATCCAAATATTGAGTGATCTGCTTTACAGCAATTATTCTGACTTCTTCAGTAAGAATTCCACCTCCATTTGCTGTAGTGTACAATCAAACCATAAAACCTCCTGCTTAACATCTATCTACATTGGAACATCAATAAAACATTTGTCAGAGTACAATACACTACACCCTAACAACTAATCTACACTCCATGAAAAAAGGAAAGAAAAAAAACAGCAAGTTTGTAGGAGGGCAATTCCCGCTGCAGTCCCAAATCTGTAAATCTACTAATTCTCAGAATGTTCGAAAGTGTGGTAAGGAAAATGTCCTTATCTGTATTTTTACTTAGTTTTGCTCAGTTACATAGTGTATCTATAATAAAATCTCCATCCATCAAAATATGAAAAATTAAAAAACGGTTTTAGTGCATGGAAGCAAGCCCTTCTTCACTGCCCACATGCCCTGAGCCCCTAGAAATACTAAACTCTAAGACTACAGAACAGTTGGGGAAAGAAAAAAAAGCTTCCTTACCTTCACTGTTACCCACCCCTGATGCATAACACAGTGCTACACTATTGTTTAAAGTAACATACCCAATAAATAAAGCCTCAGCAAAACTCCAAGTGATAGACGATAGGCTTCCACCATAAAAAGTATATTCTGCATAAAATATAGTGTTTTCTTTTCCTGGTAGTTTAGCATCTCTAGAACACAATCCAACACTAAAAAGTACACACCACAGCATTTAGTTACAATGCAAATGATTTTGTTTTTGGTTAATAGCCTCACAGATTAAATACTGATGAAGGCCCTGTGCAGATATTGGTTTAATCTGTAAGACTATGGACTGGGTTTTTATAAAAGTACATGTATTGGAAATTTAGATTATGGATTTGTGGCTGCTGCTTAAGGAAAGGACTGAGCTAGTAGAAAAACAAAATGAAGAAGCATCGCTAGGGCAACAGGTCATTTAGAAAGCAGCACGCTGCAGGAAAAGGACAACAAAATGGAATGGTGACAGCTTGTCAGACTGACTTTAAACAACTCTCCTCACAATGTTATATTCTACCATATTAAAAGCCATGTAATGTCATACGTACCCATGCACTTGTGTCTCACCGAACAAGCCCATAAGGCATAACGCTAAGTCTAACATCCTAGTCATGGGTGACTCCACTGTGAGACACACAGATGTCCCAGTCACTAAGCTGGATAAGGAAAAAGGTCATGGATAGTTGCCTGTCTGGTGCTGGGATCCACCACATCACACACAGACTCAAGTCTCTCAACAAGTACTGTTATGACTCCGTCATCCATGTTGGTATGAATGACTTGAGATGTACCTCCCTGGACTGTATACTATATTAAGAGAGACATGACTGAGCTCTCTGATTATGTGTCTTAGGCAGGAATGTCTGTAGCCTTAAGCAGCATACTACCACCGCCTAGAATGATGCCACAATAGACAGAAAATGACTGACTTCAACAACTGACTTAGTTTATGGTGTCATTCTAAGGGGATCCAGAACCTATCAGCCTGGACTGATATGGTTGATAGACCTTGATGCTTTGCCAGAGATGGTCTTTACCTGTCACCCCTGGGATTTCAGTTACCCACTAAGACTCTTGCTGCCCCATAGCACCTTTTTAGGCAAGGTCACAAGAACAAAATTCATGACATTTTATTTATTTTATTTATTTTACATTTGTTGACCGGGCTAGTCTAACTGGATATATGTCCATTTTCAGTAGAGGCCCGGGGAGAAAAGCTCCTGCAAGTTACAAAGACAAGTATACAATATGACAGTAGACAAGTTTACAGAAAAATCATTAGATACAATAAAAAAATCATATGAAATAAAAACAGTAACAATTTTAGTAAGGGATACTCATAAAAAAGAAGACATAAAAATAACCTCAAAAAACAACCTCAAGGTTAAGCTGCTAAACGCTAGGAGTCTAAATATGAAACTGCACTCTCTAGAAGCAGTCCTCACCTTAGAAGATGCTGACATTTGTGCAGTCACAGAGACTTGGTTTAAGGCCACGGAAAGCACCTTAGCCATACCAGGTTACAATGCCTTCTATATGTGTAGACCACTAAATAAGAGTAGAAGAACTAAAGGAGGTGGAGTATCAATATTCATCAAATATAAATACACCTCTAGATTGGTTAAACAGAATGATTCCCTTGAACTACTCCAGGTACAGTTGACTGCAGGCAAGAACCATCTCCAAGTTATTGCCAGCTATAGCACCCCCTCCATGAACCAGGATGCCCACACTGCTTACTGGGATCTACTTGAGTCATTCAAGATACAACCAAACACCCTGGTTATGGGAGGCTTTAATTACCCATCCATAGATTGGGCAAACTATACCTGTACTAACACATTAGCCCAAAGGCTCTTGAACTTTGTTAACACAAATGCCGTGGACCACTTGGCTGACACACCCACAAGGGCCTCAAACATTCTGGATCTGGTGCTCACTAACATGGGCAACCATTGCAGTACCCCAAGTGCACAGCCTTCCCTGATGAGGGCTGATCATAAGTCAATCTCATTAGAAGTAACAATTACATTGGACCCACCCTCAGCAGAAACTAGACTTAAAAACTTTTCCAAAACCAATTACAACCTATTACAAGATGGCATTAATGACTTCATAGCTCCTGCCCCCAACTGATGGCAAGGACACCTATACTGGGATATACACTAATGCTTTGTATAAACATCTATACAGTTGCATTGACTCAGCTGTAACAGACAGGATCAAAGTAAGATCTTCAATAAAGAACAAACCAGCCTGGTGAACATCCACCATAAACAGGTTATACAACAGAAGAAAGAAATTGCTGTCTAAGAGCAGGCAGGAACTGTCTCATAATTGGAAGCACCCCCTCTGCTTAAATAAGCAAATAAAACACCTTATAAAACAATCTAAAGCTAACTACTAATTCAGATTAGCCTCCCTAGCAAAGGGTAACCATAAGGCATTCTTTAGCTACACCTGTAACCTTAAAGTAAAGACCCAGATTTGCAAAGAACTTGTTGTTAATAGCACCACATATACTGAAATTGTGGAAATAGCCAGCATGCTAGCAGATAGGTTCAGTGAGAACTTCTCTCCTTCTCCCCTGCCACATATACCCAAAAGCACCTGTGCTCTACCTGTTATCTCTAAGGAGCAGGTCTTAAATGCCCTTTCAAAAGCCCAAAACACAGCTTCTATGGGACCTGATAACATCCCTGGCTGTGTTCTTAATGGATTAAAATAGGAATTAGCTGCACTGCGGGCACTCTTTTCAACAGGGTCCCCTACACATGATCAGAATTTCAGAAAGTCAAAACCTATATGGCCGAGACCGTATGATCGACTTTTGAAATTTTGACCATGCAGAACGGACATCTCCGTATAGTGCAGAATGGGAAGTTTCCCATCTTCTGCACTGCAGTGCGATCTTGGAGTTGGTATATTTAAATTGCAGGGGGTGTGGGGTGTGCTAGCAATGTGTAGGTAAATTTTTGTTTTATTCTGTTTTTTTTCATGTTCGAAATTTCAAAAGTCGAACATATGGTCTCGTCCATATGGGTTTCGGCTTTTTGAAATTTTGATCATGTATAGTAGACCCTTTCAACCACAGCTTAAGCACTGTTTATGTCCCTGCAGAATAGAAAACAGCTACCACCATTCCTTTACATAAAGGGGGTGCATCTACTGACCCTTGGAACTATAGAACCCTTAAGTCTGACTAACCTTATGTAAGGCCATGGAAAGAATCATCATGGACCTTATCAACAAAGATAGAGGAGACCTCCAAATGCTTGACCTGACTCATTTTAGCTTTGTTAAAGGGAGATCATGCCTAATGAACTTGGTGGCCTTCTTCAAAATGGTTACCAAAGCCCAGGATAAACATAAATCTGTGCATACGGCCTACTTAGACTTGGATAAGGCCTTTGGCATGATTCCCCAGTCTGGCATCACTCAGGTGGGGATTAACCTGTATATTGTCAGATGGGTTGCAAACTGACTCACCGATAGAACACACACAGTCAAAATAGGGTACTCAACCTCCACCAGCAGACCCATAACCAGTGGTGTTCCACAGGGTTCGGTGCTGGGGCCCATATTATTTAGAATCTACTTCTCAGTTGTACAGGAAAAAACAAAAGGTCTACAGCTGACAAAGTTTGCAGATGACTGCAAACTAGGAGCGGTCATAGAGTCCCCAGGCAGTGTCGACATCCTACAAGAAGGTCTTACACAGACCAATGATTCATGCTAAAGTCATGGGATCAAACTAAATGCAAAAAAATGCATCATCATCCCCTTCAGTAAGGGCAATATCCCTGCAGATTACCACATTAATGACAACACCTTAAGCTCTCAACCTGTGGTGAGACATTTTTTGCACACAGGTCGAGTGCATCCTCTCCTTTGACCACCATGTCTCTACAGTGGTAAGAAAGGCTTTCTGCATTGCCCATCTCATAAGTAAGGGCATTGCTTCCAGAGGAAAAAAGGTCATAACCTCCCTGTACTCTTCCCTCATCAGGCCAATAATAGAGTACAATGCTCCCTTTGGTATGTACTTTGTCCTAAGTTTAATAGGGCTTCAATAGTTGTATCATAACTGTTGATAGTACAAAATAAACTAGTGAAGCAACATGAATAGAAACTGTAAAAAATAATAAATCAGTTGATCAACTGAAATGTTATATGGTACAGTAGAAGCTACAACAGGACTTACTAATGGCTCAAAGCAATGGCCAAGAAAATCAGCATCAAAGGAATAACTTGGTTTACATGAGCTGCTGGAAGAGGTATCCCCATTAAGTGTATCCAGAAAGAGTTATTATTCATAGGACATGGCTAAGTCCAGGAAATGGACCCAGCAAATGAAGAAGATGTAAGCAGACGGATACTTGCTGCAGACAGTCACTAGAAAAGATGTCTGCAGGTCAAGCCATGTCAGCCATTACCATATCTTCTAAATAAGGAACATGGGTGCCTATATATGTTCTAAAGCAACTGAGCTAAAGAATGAGGAGAAATGAAATAACTTCTCCTTTCTATAGGTACACTACATAGGTTATATGATTGAAATGGGACATTTATCTCATATGTCTTTGTGTACATACGTTGGTGAAGAAGTTCTGTCTGGCATTTTGTCTTTGTCTAGAATCAGTGGTTTTAGGAAAGTACACAGAGCAGAATACACGTATGTGGCTAACTGTTACAGTATATAATAGCTACTTTTGAACTACAGGTGTATTTGTTCTTAGGTTAGTAGTAGGCAGGTGGTTTGAATAATCATATATATAGCATAGCCATGGGATCCACTATGAAAGTTGGAAATTAGAATGGTAGCAAACATACCACCCAAGGCAAACTCTTTGACTGCACACCCACAAGGCATTATTCACAGAAAATAAATAAATTAAACTTTTTTCCAAAAGAAGGGAATCCTAAGTTTAATAAGCCATTCCCTCCAATAAGTCCTATTTATGGTGCAATGTAAACTGAGAGCTTTGGAGTGAGTGCTCCTTATGTTACCATTGTTTCTGACGCAGATAAAATGTAGTAAAACAGGTTCTTTCACAGTACAAAGGCAACATAGAGATATTCATGTAGGAATCTGTATGAGATGGAAAGAAAGTGAAAAACTTTTGAGACTAGCCTTTTGATTTTCTTGGTTACAAAATTTTGCAGTCTTTCAACCTGGGATACATATTTAGTAAGATGCATGTTAATCAGAACATTTATATTCAATGATCAGTCTAAATGGTGAAGAAGATTTGGGGCAGATAGTAAGACAGGAAGAGGAAATGAGGCATCCAGCAAAGAGGTAGATAGATTGTGTGAGAGAAGATCTGCGACAGTCAGGGATGAGTGTCAAAGAAGCCAAGATAGTGGCATTGAATCAAGAGAAATGGTGACAGCTGTCATGACACCCTTACCCCATGTAGAAAATGGAAAAAAAGGGTTTGATGAAGATGATGATCAGTCTAATCAAGGAAGAGTATAGGGGAGATAAAACTTCTTTGGATCTTAAGGATATACCAGCGATAATTATCTGGGTAATGAAAAAAGATTTCCATACTGTACCAGATACTTGATGATATCTCATTATTGATGAAAGTGCTTAAATAGAACAACTTATTGATCTTAAGCAGGGTTCCAGTTATGTGACAATCAGTAGGGAAGGCTTGTTTCCCAAATGTCAGTGCACTACATTTTTATATTAAGTCTAAGGCCATGGTCAGAGCACCAGGTGCTGATTCTGTTTAGTCCTTCTTAGAGAACATGGAATCAAAGGAAAAAGATAATCAGTGGTTCTGCTAAATCCACCTTGCATCGAGGACTCCTGTGCACAACCATAATTTGAGCCACAGGATAAAAAAGTTCATAAACTCAATCAGAGATGCAAGGAGAATAGCTGACCCCAGTGTGAGAGTAGCAGCTGTATTCATTTCTTTGTTTGTTACAAAAACAGGCCATTTAACTAAAATCCATTATTTAGAAACAGTTAAAAACAGCCCAGAACCTCAGAGTCACTACTAAGGTTTAAAATAATAAAAATAAAAAAATCAACCAGCCCTAGTCACTAGAAGAACTCATCTTTAATCATGTATGATAAATGCTTTTATCCACTAAATGGACTTCATCAGATCAAAAAACAAGCCCTGTCATTATCCTTGAAGAGTTAGCTACCTTCAAATCATACTTGCATTACTCATCCTAATAAAATGTTTAAGATCCCTGCAGACTTATTTATTCTCCTTCTAAATGATGGTGGAAAATATTTTATATGAACAATTCAAATTTTCTCCTTCACTTATAAGTTTGTCTATCTGTCGATTCCACCATAGGGGTTTACCCCTGAATTTCTCACCATACTTAAGCTGTATTGACTGGTCTATGCATTTGTGGAGATGGCTGCAACAATCATGGGCAAATGTGCTGACTTTAGGGATTGGGTCAGCAATGGTGTGAGCATTGCTATATAAACATGTTTGGAATTTTATATATTTGTTCTTGTAAAGGCACGTGGCTGGGGTACCAAAGATGAGTTCTAATGAGCTTCATTCTGCAGTCCTAGGTTTGAGTCCATCAAATTTCACTTGCAAAGTTTGAGACTCTGTGCAAGTCACTTAACCAGATACTGCTCGTAGGCCATCCCTAAAAGGGGCACTTGTGTGCAGTCAATAAATAATTTACAAAAAGCTATTCAAAGACAAAAACAAAACAAAAAGCATAGAAGAGGCTGTATAAGTGAAAAGAAAGGGCATAAAGAGATACAATGGATTTTCTTTTTTAAATATGTTTTCCATCCATTTTCTTAAATACAGTTTTACAAAAACGGAAACTTTTATATAGTGGGATGAAACTTTGTCAATTGTTACCAAATAGGATTTTGTTTTCTTATGACAATGCTAGTAATATTTAGGGTATGTTTACCTTAAACAAAGCTCTAACATAGCCCCTAAAAACGGGGGATGTTTAAATATCAGAAATGCACAGTTTGTAAAATTATACATGAAACTAAGCAATGTGATATAAACAGACATTTTGATAAAATTTTAGGTTCTTTTAACTACAGTTCTGACAATGTTGCCAATGGTACATACTGTAAGTAGGTTGTATATAGATAAAACCAAAAGAAAACTTATAGTTATAATGTTGGAATATTTATGAAATATTACACATCCTTCCTCTATAAGATCTATTGCTAATCATGTTCATAGTGGTAAAATGGAACAAACTCTCTGATGTTTTATTAAGTTTTATACTGATAATGGTGATGAAGCAGAACAGCTATTGCTAGCACAAGAAGCATTTTTTTATTTTAATTCTGTAGGTCTATGGCCTCAGGGATTAAATCAAGAAATTGAGTGAAATTATTTGATTTAAGTTGTTTAACTGTTATTGTCATTGTCCTGTATTTATTGCCCATGTATTTTAGAGTCTTGGAATTATTTTAGATCATTTCCTAGAAGATTTAGTGCTAAGATGTCAGAGTTATGAGTAGTTGATAAATAAAGCTTTCTATTTTGATGCTTTCTAAGATATACATTAAGTTAATATAAAATAAAATAATATATTTATTGATGTGTCATAGTAAATAAATTTCAGTCTGAACAATACAAAAACAGTTGATTTATGAGATTTATTAATATCTGATTGAAATGAAGACAATTCTGTGCATAAGAAAACACCTACCAGAAATAATGCATATGAGCAAACTGACAGAATACCAATGACTCATAAGCTCTATCCAAGATTTCAAACCCGCGACTACACAGCTTTCTCATCTCCTCTTACTATTTTCTAAATTCAGCAGCTTATAATAGGTTTTTGTTCCTGCTGAAATGCACTCCACCAACTCCTCCTGTAAGTCATGCTTTCTTTTAAGTAGAATTTGTTTAAGGCTAATCTGACACCTCTCCCAACAAACATACAGAAAAAAGTCACCCACAACATCATCTACCAACTATCATTCTGATTTTATTTTTTAAATTCCACTCATGCTCTTTGACACCTATCAAAACTATCCATGTCAAGCCACCTCCCTTTTATCAAGAAAATGCATCTTCTGTACTATCAGTCTTCCTTGACCTCCAAAGATCCTCCACACCAGGTTTAGACAGTTCTCTGCACACCTTCAAAAAATGAGATGCCTTTTGTCATGAGTGTTCTGCAGGACTGTGTATAATATACCAGATCAGACTAAAATGATGCTCATTGCAGGGCAGTACTCATTTCTAGGTACATGTGACATACCATCATCACCAAAGAACCCACAGCGAGGCCTGCCTTAATTACACATCTCTGATATTACCTGAACTTGCGTGTGGCAAAAATAACATAATCCTTCTCTTCATATATTTTCTCCATCTCAGGGAAACTGTTACAACCTGGTACAAATGTAGCAAAATGGAGGCAGGTGTTAATTCCAAATATAGTTAACTTTAATATTTTTCAACAGGTCCCAAGAGTAAACTGTAACTTAGGTAAACAGAAATTTTAAAGTGATTTGCCACTCATTGTTTAAGTGTTCTACTTTTGTTTTGTGTGGGTTGTAATAGTGGTATTACTTACCATAGTGGTAACTGTTGTGTGTGTTTTTTATTTGGCAGAATTATTTATTTCCTTGCAAAAACGGTCAAGAGAGAGCTTCTGTTGTCATTCTAAAACTTATTTTTCTGTAAAACTCCACACCCCACTCCAGCATGATGTCATGTTACGTAAACAGTGATAGAGTAGAGCCGGAAATACAGAAACATAGCAGCCTTTTTCAGCAACTTGTTATTTTTTTCTAATGTAAATGCATTCACATTCAGTTTTATAAACTAATGAGTATTACTCTGGGAGTATTTCAGTTTTATGAAGCACCACTTTTTAAAGAGTTACCATTAAGTTTGCGCAATGGTGAAATAGGTTGTTTTTGTGTGTTGTACTGCCAGTAGCCTCATGCTTGTTGCAGTGCATTTTTAAAAATGGAATGAATGGTGGGTTTTGTTACTGCATAAATAGTTATTCATTTATGTATTGTTTTCAGGTGTCTAAGCCAAGATATGATGTCATTTGTGCTGTGCATACCCATCAACCTTCCAGAATATTGCAGAAGGTCTCTTACTGGCTTCACACGCACACACACACACACACACACACACACACACACACACACACACACACACACACACACACACACACACACACACACACACACACACACACACACACACACACACACACATATGGGTTTGCTTCACATATCCGAAATACCACATAACTAAAGACCAGATGACTGAGACGAGAATGCCGCAACTTCAAATAAACGAACAGCCACATAGCAGAAAAATTTCCCAGAGTAAGTAACCACTGGGCCAACAAGGAGAGATTTACCTTTTCACCACTGTAGTGTGATCCCGGAATTGGTATATTTATGCCCCCCACCTGAGTAGGTTGTAGATGGTATGGTGTGTTCTCTGTGAGTTTTTGGCCCAGTGGTTACTTACCCTGGGAAACATTTCGGCTTTGTGGTCATTCATTTATTTGCAGTTTCAGCATTCTCGTCTCGGTCATCTGGTCTTCGGTTATGTGGGATTTCGGTATTTCGGGTATGTGAAGTAGACCCATGTGCGTGTGTGTGTGTGTGTGTGTGTGTGTGTGTGTGTGTGTGTGTCTACAAATATATATATATATATATATATATATATATATATATATATATAGATAGATCCTATCTGATCCAGCGAATTTACATTTCATCAAAATGTAAATTCGTGACTTCATTTTCATGAAAGTGCATTTTTTCAAAAATGCACTTTCATGTAAAAATAAAAAAAAAAAACAGAAAAGAAATAAAAACATGCAGTTTGCATGTAACGTTAGTTGTACATCAACGGAAGCAAACTGGGCGGCCACGGTGGTGCAGTGGTTAGCATTGTCACCTCACA